>NW_027094497.1:0-89248 GCF_029207755.1 Chamaea fasciata
GGCTTACATGAACCTCCAGCCCCTAGCTCTAGCCTGAGCAGAAGCTGGGTGGATCAGAGGCTGCTCTTACAAGGAGAAGGAAAATTAGGTGGGATTTGGTGGGATGTGGTGGGATTTCAAGAAATCCACTTGCCAAAGCACTCAGCATTGCATATCAGAGTAGGCACACTTGTTATGTGGGAGATTGCGAGGAGACAGGGCAATCATGATCATACCGCCTTCATCATCTCTCTGCCCCTTGTCCCTCTGTCCCTAAGATTAGCCCAGTAATCTTCATGCCTAGGAAGAACTAAGAAATAAGGCACTAAGAAGTACTTCTCTGTCATTCAAACCTCTTAAAAAAAAAAAAATTAAAAAAATTTAGGCTTTCTTGTAGCTTAAAACATCTAGACAAGGTGACCCAGCACCCTGTCCAGCTGAATCTTAAAATTGCCCAGTGCTGGGGAATCCACCACTTTCTTGGGGAGATTTTTCCAATGGCTGATTTTTCCTATTGCGAAGCATTTTACTCCTGTGTCTAACTGGAATCTCCCCAGAAGTGATTTGAATCCATTATCCTTTGTCTTTTCCATGGGAGTCCATATAAAAAAAGGATTTTCCACCTTCTCTGTAGCCACCCTTTAAATACTGGGATGTGGTGCTAAAGCTTTCCCTGAGCCTTCTCTTCTGACAGCTGAGCAAGAACATTTCTCTCAGCTGTTCTTTCTATGTCAAACTTCTCAAACCTTGATGTTCTTATTTTTGGCTCCTTTTGGGCCAAATTTTGGACATTTTTGACATTTTTGATCTTTTTTATCATTTTGGGTGGTTTTGGCTCCTTTTGGGTCAATTTTGGACAATTTTGACTCATTTTTGAATATTTTTGGGTCATTTTTCAGCCATTTTGGGTCAATTTTGGGTCAATTTTGAACGACTTTGTGTCTTTTCATCATTTTTGGTACATTTTGGTTCATTTTGGGTCAATTTTGACGATTTCTGTGACTTTTTCTCTCCCCTCCCCTCCTGCCGCAGAGGAGGCGCCGGAGCTGGAGCTGCCCCTCCCCCCATGTGAGGAAATGGGGGGAAATCCCTCGGATTTGGGTAAAAAATGGGGAAATTGGAGAAATTTGGGTGGAAATTTGGGAAATTTCGGGGGGACATGGGAAATTTTAGAGGATTTGGGGTAATTTGGGGAAAAATTGGAGTCAAAAATGGGGAAATTTGGAGAAATTTTGGGCGAAAATTGTAAATTTTAGAAAATTTGGGCCAAAAACTGGGAAATTTCTGAAAAATTCTGGAAATTTTGGTGATTTTGGGAAATTTGGGGGGAAATGGGAAATTTTAGAGGATTTTGGGAGCTTTTGGGAAATTTTGGTGGAAATTTGGGAAACTCGGGTCAAAAATGGAGAAATTTGGAAAGGGTTTTTTTGGAAAATAGGGAATTCTGGGAAATTTGGGTCAAAACTGGTGAAATTTGGGAAAAATTTCAGAAAATTTGGGTCCAAAATTGAGAAAATTTAGGGAAAAATTTGGGGAAAAATCAGGAAATTTGGGGAAAATTTGGGGAATTTTGGGATAATTTGGGGGAATTTTGGTGGTTTTAGGTAATTTAGGGAAATTTTAGGGAAAATTGGGGATTTTTGGGGAAATTTGGAAGATTTGGGGGAATTTTAATAGATTTGGGGAGATTATTTGAGGAATTTTTGGGAATTGGGACATTTTGGGGAAATTTTGGAGATTTTTGGGAAAATTTCGGGAATTTTGGGGAAATTTTGGAACAATTTTGAGGGATTTTGGAAAGTTTTCAGGAAAATCGGGAATTTCCGGGGAAATTTGGAGGATTTGGGGGAAATTTGGAGAATTTTTATGGATTTTGGGAGATTTTTGGGAATTTGGTGAAATTTGGTGATTTGGGGTTTTTTCGGGGATTTTGGGGGAAAATTTTGGGGGATTTCAGGAAAATCAGGAAAATGTCTGGAAATTTGAGGGATTTTGAGAAAATTTTGGGGAAATTTTGGGATTTTTTGGGAATTTTTCGCTAATTCTGCCTCTCCCCCTCCTCAGAGCTTTTGCTGGAGCCGCTGGAGGAGGAGCCCACATTGAGGCGGGGCCTAAAACGGAAGTGAGAGGAGCCAGAGCCCCAAACGAGACTCGGGGGCAAGGCCAAGACCAACGATGGGGCGAAATTCCCAAAGAAATCGTAAAAATATTGAGAAATTCCAGAGAGAATGTATAAAACAAAACAGTGAAAAAAACCAACATGGCGGCCAACAGCAGGTGGGGCTTAAACCGGAAGAGGGCGCGGCCTAAGCAGAACTTGAGTCGGGGCGGGACCAAAAACCAAAAATGGGGAGAAATTCCACAAAAAAAATTTGGGAAACTTTAAAGGAAAACTGAGATAGAGAAAGAAAAAACCCAAATGGCAGGCGGGTGGGCGGGGCTTAAACCAGAAGTGTGGGCGTGTAAACAGGAAATGGGTGGGGCTTCGAACCGGAAGTGGGCGGAGAAATCCGGACGTTGAGATTCTGGCAATTTTAATTGTCCCTAATGAGTGGGAGGAGCTTCAACAGGAATTTGGCGGCGTGAAATCCGGACGTGGGCGTGGTTTAAAAAGGACATGACACCGTTTAAACACAAAATGAGCTCAGGGTGAGAATGTCAAGAAGGGGGCATGTCCTGATGATGTCACGACTTCTCTCCCTCATTACCATCCCGCCCCTTCCGGCCCCGCCCCCCGAGGTCGTCCCGGAAGTTCCGGAGCCACCAACGCTCGATCTCAAGAGGTGAAATCCTGAAATTTTGAGGGCGAGATTTGGGAATTTGGGGAAATTTGTGGGATTTTTTCGGGATTGTTCCAAGTTTCTTGGGATTTGGGGGAGAATTTTGAGATTTTTTGGAGATCTTTTGGGGGGGTCGGTGAAAATTTGTTGGAATTTTGTCAAAATTGTTTTAAAATTTGTCCAAAATTCATCAAAATTTTGGGAAAAAATCGGGAAAATTTGGGGGAAAAATTGTGAAGAAAAAAATTTGTAGAAATTTGGTAAAAAAATTGAATCAAAATTCTTCAAAAATTCATCCCAAAACCATCAAAACTTTGGGAAAACTCGGGGAAAAATTCGGGATGTTTTTCCTGATTTTCCAGGAATATTTTAGGGAATGTTTTGTTAAACTTTTTCAGGATGATTTTGGTCAAGTTCAGTTCTGGTGTTTTTGGAGAAATTTTTCGCGATTTTTTGAGTCAGAACTTTGGATCAATTTTTAACAAATTTTTAAAAACAAATTATTGAAATTTAATGAAATTTGAATTAAATTTTTCCCAAATTTTGGCCAAAATTCCTCCAAACTTTGCCTGATTTTCCTGATTTTTTTAATTACAATGTTTTAATTTTGGGGGGAATTTTTTGGGAACTTTCGCAGTTTTTCGGGGAATTTTGGGAATTTTTCCCCAAATTTCTCCTCCTCCCCCTCCCAGGCTGCTCCTTGACCACGCCCAGCCCCCGGAAGGGGCGGAGCTTGGCGCCATCCTCAGCCGGATTGGCCACGCCCCCTGGTGGCCGAGCTTGGGTGGGCTTTGGCCACGCCCCTTTCTCCTAAACCACGCCCACTTCCCCTTCAACCATGCTTTAAGCCCCACCTCTTCATTTCCCTCCACATTATCCCCCACCCACTTTACGCCACGCCCACTTGTCATTCAAGCCACGCCCACTGAAGCCCCGCCCACTTTCCTCAACCCGATTTTACGCCCACTCCCGTTTGGCCACACCCATTTAAGCCCCACCCCTTTACCTTTAAGCCTCGCCTATTTCCACTTTAAGCCCCGCTCACACAAGCCCCGCCCACTTTCATTATCCCTGCTATAACCCCACCCCTTTAAGCTCCTCCCACTTACATTCTGCCCACTGAAGCCCCGCCCCCTTTCCCCCAGACCTCGGTGCCGCTCATTGGCTGCAAGTGGAGCAGCCCCGCCCCTACGGCCCAATCAGCATCAAGCTCCCCCCACGGCGTCAATAAACCATGCCCACATGGCCGGAAATGGAGTTGTGAAGCTCGGGGGGCTGCCCTCGAGGGGCTGCGGGAAGCGGCGGGGGCTGGGCTCAGCCCCACACAGCGCCAGAGGAGCCCGTTCAGCGGCCGGGCGGGGAAATGCCCGTTGGTGGCAGCGTCCCCCTCGAGCTCAAGGCTCGGCAGCGCTGCCGTTGCCCCAGAGCCGCTCCCGCCCGCACAGCGGCAGCTGCTGCGCTCCGGCCGCGCTCTGGCTCCCTCTGTTTCTCGGTCTCCTGGCCCAAAAGCAGCGCCGGCATCCTGGCTTTGCAAGGCCGGAGCCAAGGCCGCGTCCCCCGCACGGCATTTCCCCAAGGCTGAAGCCGCCGGGTCGCTCCGAGGGACGCCGCGCTTAGGGTGGATCCCTGCTCCGGGTTAGTTTGGGGGACCGGGGGCAGGGGGAATGGCGAACAGCAGCAGAGCGAAGGGAGCGGGGATGGGATAGGATGGGGCGGGAGGGGATGGACGAGTGGTTTAGGGTCCGTAGGGTGGAGGTGTCGGACTCTGAGGTGCCGTCCTGACCCGTGGCAGGTGTGAGAAACCGCCTTGCTTGGTGGGAGGGCAGGACTGGATTCGTGTTGTTTGAGGGCGGGGAGGGGATGTTGATTTTCTTTCGTTCTTTCTGCGGCCAAAACCTCGCCGGGCACTGGGCGGGCTTGGCTTTGGGGGGCCCGGGGACGCGAGGCTTCGAGGGAATTTCCCCGAGGCTCGGGGCTGCTAAAGCTCCCCCCCGGGGCGGACGTTGCGGCTCCCGCACCCAGCGCCCCGGGGACGCGTGCCACCCAGCGGCACCGGGGACACCCGGCGCTGTCCGGGTGCTGCTTCTCGCTGAACCTCAACCCTCTGCCTCTTCTCCCTGCAGCATCTGCCCCGTGCATTTTCTGCCTCCACGTGAGCCCTGCCCGGCGCCGAGGCCATGGCGAGCCCCAGCCCCGTGCTTGAGGCTCAGGAGCAATCCAGCTCCAGCCAGGAGCAGCAGCAGCAGCAGCAGCGCCGCGAGGAGCCCAACATGCTGTGGCTGGTCAATCTCACGGGCGCCGACCTCGGCCTGCCTCCCATCTCCGAGGATCCCAATGATCGCTGCAGCATCTGGGAGAACCTGGTGAGCCTGGTGGACTTCCAGAGCCCGGGTTTTCCCCTGACCTCTGAGGAGCTCTGCGACTTCCTCGACATTCCCAGCACGGCTGCGTCATCCTCCTCCGCCTCCAGCGCAGGCGAGGTGACTGCGTCCCTGCCCCAGACCGTGCCCAGGTCCCCTCCGGCCGCCGAGGACGTCGACTACAAAACCAGCCCGCACGTCAGGCTGCCCTATTCCTACGCCACCCTCATCTGCACGGCCATGGAAGCCAGCGGGAAGCCCAAGCTCACCCTGGCCGCCATCTGCAAGTGGATCCGCGACAACTTCAGCTACTTCTGCCGCGCTCATCCCAGCTGGCAGGTAGGAGCCTTTGGCAGGACTTCAACCCTGGGGTTTGTTCTCTTTTGCATCTAGAGCGCCATCCGGAACAACCTGTGCGTCAACAAGCGCTTCGTCAAAGTTCCCTGGGACAAGGGGGAGCCGGGCAGAGGCGCCTATTGGAAGTTTCACCCTCAATACACCAAGTGGCCCAAGAGCAGCAGCTCCGAGGGCCGCGGGGCGTTTCCAGAGCAAATCCCGCCAGCCTCCAGCAAGCGAGCCCAGCCAGCAGCTCAGCGTGCGCCCAGCCCGGCCCATGGCAGCCTCGAGGTGGGCGCGGAGCTACAGCAGCCGCTCCAAGAGTTCGAGGAGTTTGGGAGCAACCTCTACAGCGATCCCATGGGGAACGAGGAGGGGCAGCAGGTCCCAGAGCAGTTCCCACAGCAGGTCCCGGAGCAGTTCCCGCAGCAGCTCCCGCAGCAGGTCCCGGAGCAGTTTCCAGAACAGTTCCCAGAACAGGTCCCGAAGCAGTTCCCAGAACAGTTCCCAGAGCAGTTCCCGGAGCTGTTCCCGGAGCAGTTCCCGGAGCAGTTCCCAGAGCAGGTCCTGGAGCAGTTCCCGGAACAGTTCCCAGAGCAGTTCCCAGAGCAGGTCATGGAGCAGTTCCCAGAACAGTTCCCGGAGCAGTTTCCAGAACAGTTCCCAGAGCAGGTCCCGGAGCAGTTCCCGGAACAGTTCCCGGAGCAGTTCCCAGAGCAGGTCCCGGAGCAGTTCCCAGAACAGTTCCCGGAGCAGTTCCCAGAGCCCTGCCCCACAGCCCTGGTGGCCGAGGCTTCTTGCCTGCCCAGCGATGCCCCGGGCGACCCCGAGGAGCCGCACGAGCTGACTGCACTGATGGGCAGCATTGACTGGGAGGCTCTGCTCAGCCCCTCCCTGGAGCAAGATTTCCTCGCTCTCGACAACCTGGAGCTGCCACCTTCCACCCTGGCTGAAGTGTTGCCCCTGTGCCCGGCAGGGGAGCAAGAGCAGCAGCAAATCCCCGCCGAGCCCGGCCTCACCACGCCGGGCTTGGATGAAAACCTGACGGCCACGGCTTTCCTGGAGGTTGCCTGGAACGAGGAGACACCGGAGAATCTCCTCCCCAGCTGCAGCTTCCTGGAGCAAGGGGCTGAAAACATCCAGGCCTCGCTGCCCAACATGGATGTCATGGACTTTGTGGTCGACCCCTTTAAATCTTTCGTAGAGATGGGCGATTAGACTACATTAGATAGGATAGGATAGGATAGGATAGGATAGGATAGGATAGGATAGGATAGGATAGGATAGGATAGGATAGGATAGGATAGGATAGGATAGGATAGGATAGGATAAGATAAGATAAGATAAGATGCTGCTTCCCCTCCTGGGTGGGACCCGGGGGCGTGGGGGGGAGACAGGACCTGAACAGGATGGGGGGACACGGGCAGTGCCCCCCTGTCCCCGCTGTGCCTCCCCCGTCCCCGCTGTGCCCAGCCCCCCAGTGCCCCCCCCCCATACCTCCCAGCGCCCCCTGCCCGCCCCAGGCCCCTCCTGACCCCCTCAATGCCCCCCTGCTCTGCCCCCCTCACCTCCCCGGCGCCCCCCTGCCCTGTCCCCCACCCCTCCCAGCTCGGCCCCCCCAAATCCCGCCCGCCCCCGCGTTCTCCGCTGCCCCGGCGAGCGGGGGGGGGGATGGGGGGAGTGAGGTTTGAGGTGAGGGGGGGTCTGGGGTGCAGGGATGGGGACACGGGGGTCAGGGAGTGTCCGGGGGGGGTCACCACTCACCCCAGAGTCCTGCCGGGGGGAAGGGGGAGCTCCGTCCGGCACCTGGGGAGAGGAAAAGGGGGAGGATTCCAGGGAGGGAAGAGCAGGGCAGGCAGGATGCAGGCTGGGGGGAGAGGCCAAGGAAAGCCCCCCGGGGTGGGGAGGCACAATTTAACCCGGAGTTTTTGGTGTTTGGTCCCAAAGGGATCAGGGGATGGCTGAGGTTGGAAAAGGCTGTGGTCACCCCTGGCCACGTCCCCAAGTGCCACATCCACACAGCTGTGAAACCCCCCCAGGGATGGGGAGTCCCCCTGCTCTGGGCAGCCTGGGCCAAGACTGCCTTTTTCAGGAGGAATTTTCCCTCAGATCCAACCTAAACCTCCTCTGGGAGCCTTTCTGCCTCACCATGTCACCTGAGAGCAGAGCCTGACCCTCACCTGGCTGCCCCTCCTGTCAGGGAGCTGTAGAGACCACGGAGGTCCCTCCTGAGCCCCTTCACATCCCTCAGCCTCTCCCGGTGCTCCAGCTCCATTCCTGAAACATTCATTTTGAAGAATTAAAGATTTTAGTTGAACCAGATATTGCTGAAGTAAGACAGATAGACTTCCCTTTTGATAAGCAGAAGCCGGATTTAAGGAACTGATAAATCATGGGGCCTGTCAACTTATGTTTGTGTATTCTGACTAATCAATAGGCTTCAAGAAGGACAATGAATTCATAAATCAAATACTCCTGGGAAAACAGGATTCAGTTGTCACGCAACACTAAAAGGTTAAAAAGTCAAAGCAAAGAAGACTCACTTACTTCATCATTTTGAGACCCCGTCCCATAAAAAAGACCACCGACCCATTTCAAAGAAAAAACAACGCACGCTTAATAGCTTTTGGCTAATTACCATACGAAGCGGGGAATGGGATGCACTAAAGTCATGAATATACATTTGTGTTTTGGGTATTCAATACTTCTGTAGATAAAAAGACCCTGTGATCTTCTGTGAGCGCGCGTGTGTTTGGGAGCTATCCCGCAGGCTGCCCGGCATCGTAGTTAAACATACACTTTCTAACTTTAAACTCTTAGAGAGTCTTTTGTCCGTCATAGTTGGATATCGGCATTAGGGCGATATTCATATTTTTTTAATAATTCATTATGGCGAGCCAGGCAGGAGCCTGCTCTCTCTCGCTGAGGGGGCCATCGGGGTCTAGGACCCTTTTGGGCGCCCCCCAGGATTTTCTGGGTAGAAGGCTCCTGCGACCCCCTGACGCCCCCGGAGACAGACCAGAGCCTGCTGGAACTACGGACAAAAAGGTATGTTTAAAAAATAAAGTCAAGAACAAATACTGAAGACAGGTACCTTTGAATAGAGGCAGCTTGTAAGTCATAAGAGACAACTTATGCAAAGCAGAGGCCTGAATGAGTTTTGGAAAAACTCCGCGGAGTATCGTAGATGGTTGTTTTGTTTCCAGGTAAAGAACCTGGCAGTTGGTGGCTGCATCCCGAGTGGCGGGGCAGCAACGGTGGCAGCAGAGCCGCTGGTCTAGGGTCTTGTTGGTTCTAAAGCAGTACTAGCTCCGGTTTCGGCTTGTAGTTTAAAGGTGCACCTTGGTAAAGCATAATCTGAGGGGCTAGCCTGAGTTTTGAGATGCAAAGGGTCCCGTTTTGAGTCGTGGGCCCGCGCACCGGATGTGTGTGTGTGTATTGCGGGCAGATCTGTGTCTGCTTGGCGATCCCGAGGTTTTGTGATTGTGAATCAATTTTGTACCGTTTGTGCTGCGGTTTGTGAAAGCTTGTAGAGCAGTCGTTTCTGTTTGTGTCATTTTGGAATCTGCTACTAATCTCTAATCTCTGTGTTTTTGGAAATTCTGCAACATGGAAGAGATTTTAAAACCCCCGCTCATTGGCGGAGAGATACCTCTGTCTGAGAAGGAGAAGGGATTTGGGAAGGCTGTGGCGTCTCACGGGAAGGCTGTGGCGTCTCACGGGAAGGCTGTGTGCTAGTTTTGATCATTTAACTGATAGTGTGACTTCAATTAGTTTGTTGTTCAGTAGAAAAGCCCCCTGAGTGAATAAATTGTTTGTAGAGGGAAAAAAAAAAAAAAAAAGGAAAAAAAAAAGGAACAAAACAGGCAAGGAGGTTTTTTCCCTCTCTCTATCTATGCCTGACATAGCTGGTGATCAAGGGTACTTAGTGTCACCTTGGTAGTCAGACAACAGGCTGAACTCACAGCCTAAGGCTATGTTTCCCAGCTCTTTGTAAAACGCTGAGGGATTTTTGGCAAGTGGAAGTTTGCAATTGCCAGAGTGTGTGATAATATCTTCAAAGTGCTGTAGTCCTCGGCTGCAACTGCAGAAGAGCGAAGGGGGAGTGTGGGATCGAGCCCCGCCCCCCCTTTCCTGCAGGAGGGTCTGTGCTGTGTCCCGGCCGAAGTCTGTAGGATTTTAAGAATGTATTCAGAGTCATAGAGGATCTCCCCCCCACCTTGGCTGCTTCCTTTGCGAGCCTAAAACTGTGCCTGACTGATTGGAAAAGTTTTCGTTTGTCTGTTTTTGCTTTTCGTTTGTTTGCTTTAATAAAAAGACGTTTATCCTTTTCTTAACCATAAGTTCTTGTCTCAACAGGTAATGCTTCGAGCCTTAGTTTGAAAACATCTGTTTTGCTTTTTATGCCTCGAGCCTTGTTTTGATTTTTCCTTTTTTGCTTTTTAACCATAATTCTTTTCTCAATAGCTGAAAGTACAGCTAACTTTTTCCTTTTTAAAGTCAACAAACTGGTTTTTGTTTCGTTTTGTTGTTTTTTCTCTCTTGTGTTGATTTTGATATATGCCCAGGAATAGGAGGCACAAGAATTGGGAAGCTGGTTCAAAAGAGTTCCCCTGCCCAAGGAGGGGCTGCTACTGTAAGCAGTGGACTGTGCTTCGTGGTGCACTCTGTCAAGGCTCGTGGGTCCGATAAGGGTACAAGTGGCTAGTACCTAAGAGTGGAACCATAAGCCCGCGCAGCAGTAAAATATTTGAGTTGCTGGAAAACGAAATTTCAAAGATCTTAAAGAAACCAGTACAAATTCCTAAAGTTGAGTGTGGCCAGCATATTTTTGTACCAGAATAATACCAAGTGAAACTTAAGAATTAGAATAAGATCAAAAAGCATAAAAAAAAAAAAAAAGAGAATTCTTAATAGACACAGGGGCAACATTTTCAGTGCTGAATAAGGCCCTAATACCTGTAAACAACGACTATGTTATGGTAAAAGGAGCAACTGGCCAATCTGAAAAAGCTTATTTTTTTTGCAAACCATTGAAGTATAAATTGAAAAACAATGAAGAATTCATTGATTTTCATATATGCCTAAAGCTCCATCTGCACTTTTGGGCAGAGATGTGCTAGAGCAGCTGGAGACAAAAATAGTATTTAAGAATTGGAAAATTATTTTGGAGGTAAAAGATCAACAATATGTAGAACTGTTAAGCTTAATGATGATAACGAAAGAAATTGAAGTTGCCAATGAAGAAGAGAATTTCAAAAAAATAATAAATCAAGTGTTTCCTGGGGTGTGGGCTTCTGACATACCAAGCAGGGCAAAGAATGCACTATCCGTATAGGTCAAACTTAAAGAAAGAAGGCAGCCAGTAAAAGTTAAACAATAGCCCCTAAAGAAGGAAGACAGAGAAGGGATTAGTCCAATTATTGAAAACATTTGAAGATAAGACTACTAAAAGAGTGTCAGTCTGATTTTAA
This sequence comes from Chamaea fasciata, assembly GCF_029207755.1. Classification (NCBI taxonomy): domain Eukaryota; kingdom Metazoa; phylum Chordata; class Aves; order Passeriformes; family Sylviidae; genus Chamaea; species Chamaea fasciata. The sequence continues at coordinate 10,930 of NW_027094497.1, forward strand.
CACTCCTCTCTTGCCAGTGAAGAAGCCTAAGAGATCATACAAGCTAGTACAAGACTTAAAGGCTGTTAATAAGATAACTGAAGACTCGTATCCAGTAGCTGCTAACCCTTACACCTTTTTAACTCGTTTAATCCCTGAACTAACCTGGTTTACTGGTTTAGATTTGAAAGATGCTTTCTTTTGCCTCCCTCTCCATGAAGCCGGCCAGAAAATCTTTGCATTTGAGTGGGAGAACCCCAAAACTAGACGAAAAACTCAGCTCACATGGTGTGTTTGCCTCAAAAGTACAAAAACTCCCCCACCATATTTGGGGAACAGCTTGCAAAAGATTTGGAGCCTTGGGAACCTCCACCAGGAGAAGGACAGTTGCTCCAGTATGTGGATAACCTCCTAATAGCCACCCAGACCCAGGAAACATGTGTGGACTGGACGGTAAGCCTCCTCAACTTCTTGGGCCTGCAGGGGTATCGGGTGTCCCAGAAGAAAGCCCAAATGGTGAGACAAACAGTAATTTACCTGGGCTATGAAGTGAGTGCTGGACGGAGAACCTTAGGGCAAGATCGCAAAGAGGCAATATGCCAGACCCCAAAGCCTCAGACAGTGAAAGAACTGAGAACCTTCTCAGGCATCACAGGATGGTGCAGACTGTGGATTTATAATTACGGATTACTTGTTAAACCTCTGTATGCCTTGATCACGGAAGGAAGCAGAGATCTTCAGTGGACCAAAGAAGCGGCTCGAGCCTTCGACCAGCTAAAGAAAGCCCTCATGTCAGCACCAGCCTTGGGACTTCCAGATGTAAGTAGGCCATTCTTTTTGTTTTCTCACAAGAAGCAAAGGATCGCTTTAGGGATACTAGCACAAAACCTGGGCCCGTATTGAAGGGTAGTTGCCTACCTCTCTAAGCAGCTGGATACGGCAGCTAAGGGGTGGCCAGGGTGCCTCAGAGCCGTTGCAGCAGTGGCAGTGAACATCCAAGAGGCACGCAAGTTCACCCTGGGCCAGAAGACGACGGTGCTAGTGTCTAACAAAGTGTGTACAGTCCTGGAAGCGAAAGGGGGGCATTGGCTCTCCCCACAGAAATTCCTGAAGCACCAAGCTATACTGGTGGAACAGGATGATGCTGAGATTGTGGTAACTAACATTGTGAACCCAGCTTCCTTCCTCAGCGGAAGCATGGGAGAACCAGCGATCCATGATTGCCTGGAGACCATTGACGCCACCTACTCCAGTCGCCCGGATCTGAAAGATAGCCCACTTGAAAATGCCCAGACCTGCTTTACTGATGGGAGCAGCTATGTCAACAGTAGGAAAAAGCATGCTGAGTATGCAGTTACCTCAAGCAGAGAGACTCAAGGTATGCATTTGGAGTTGTGCATGCCCACGGAGCCACTTGGAGAAAGAGAGGACTGCTAAACTCACAAAAGAAGAATATTAAACACGCACAAGAAATATTGAGAGTGTTGGAGGCAGTACAACTACCTGAGAAGGCAGTCATCATGCATATCAAGGCACACCAGAAGGTGAGCTCGGAATTGGAAGAGGGGATCATGCTGGCAGATAGAGAGGCAAAAGAAGCAGCAAAAAGTGAGATACCTAATGAGACAATTGAAGCAGCATTAATTCCAGATGGAAAAATTTCTATTGAGGGTAAGCCAATATACAATAAAGAGGATAAAAAACTCATTAAGGCAGAAAAGGCAAGTTATAACCAGGAGGGATGGGCTGTAACAGAAGAAGGGAAACTTGTAGTACCCTCCTATTTGTTGTGGGCATTAGTACAGACGGAGCATGAGAAAACACACTGGCGAATGGATGCCCTGTCTAACCATTTCAAAGAAAAGATCATGGCCAGGAAATTGCAGGGCACAGTGATACAAGTAACTCGTCAGTGTAGCCTTTGCCTCCCAACTAATCTCAAAAATGCTCCAAAGCCTAAAGTGGGACAAATTGGGAAAGGCTGTGGACCTGGGCAACAATGGCAAATTGACTTTACAGAGCTGCCCAGGAAGGGAGGACATCGTTACCTATTGGTGTTAACTGATACCTTCTCAGGATGGCCAGAAGCCTTTTCTGGCCGGACAGCTAAGGCCCGAGAGGTAAACAAGCACTGTTACAAGAAATAATACCGAAGTTTAGAGTTCCAGCCACCATATCCTCAGATACAGGGCCACACTTTATTTCAAAAACTGTGCAGCAAATAAGTAATCACCTGGGAATAGATTGTGAATTGCATACCCCATACCACCCTCAATCTAGTGGTCAAGTGGAAAAAATGAACCACATGATTAAACAACAAATTGTGAGATTGGGGCAAGGAGTAAATTTGCCCTGGCCCCAGGCTTTCCCATTGGCACTATTGCAAATTCGAACAAAACCAAGGGCAAAAAAAGAAACTAAGCCCTTTTGAAATACTGTATAGAAGGCCATATGCAGTTCAAAAAAGAACAACGCCCATGCAAGTAGGGGAAGAAACCCTACATGAGTATATAAAGGCCCTAAATAAACAACTTCGAGAAATTGAGAAATACGTGGCCGAAGCTCAAAACCGAGAATTAGATAAGCCAGTATGTATATGTTAAGTCTTTTGCAGAAAAGACCTTGGAACCACAGTGAGAAGGACCATTCCAGGTGCTTCTTACTACCTTCACTGCAATCAAGATCAAAGAACAGAAAGCCTGGATCCATCACTCCCGAGTGAAGAAAGCCCCAGAAGGAATCTGGAAGATCACACCAGGTGATAACGAACTGAAGCTGAAGCTCACTCAGAACTACGAAGAGATAGACTAAGAGTTATTACGGACATTATGTGGAAAATTGTAATTATTGCAGTAATTACTGTAACTTATTTCCTTCAAAGAGTGAATGAGAAATTATTTTGCACAGCAGAAAAAAAAAATCCCTAGTGATCTAATTCTGAAAATATACTGTTTCCTTTAGAAGCATCTTGCTCAACACTCGATTTCAGAGTTTCACCCACAGATTACAATTCTTTGCATTTTGATGTCCCTGAGCTCCCCACCTTGTGGTTTCCAAGTGCAAACAATTTCCTCAGTGTTATTCACGGCCTGAGAGAAGGAAACGAGTGTGTTCACCTTGCTGTTCCCCACAAATGCCAAGTGAATAAAACACAAATCCTCAGATACAGGTGAGTATCTGAGATATTCCCCTGGCCTTTCCTGGCACCACAACCAGCTCATCCCCACTCAGGAAATGTGAAGGGAATTATTCCCAGCCCAGAGTTTCAAGGAAAGATTCATCCCAGCTTTCTTGGCTTGCAAAATTTGGTCATTTCTTAGGGGACCTCCAGGACTCACCTTCTTCCCCCGAGGCAGGAAAAATGGTGCTGTGCTTTCACCTGAGTCACAGCTGGGCCTGGGCTCCACATGCTCCTTGAGAAGGAGGAAAAAGAACAGGATTCATTGACAAGAACCTGGTTTGAGCAGAAGGAAATGAGTAAAGCAAGTTCTCGGATTGTTTTAGTGGAAATTGTGAGAAGCTTTCCCTCACAACTTGGTTTCTTTCTATTTTTAGTTCTTCCATTTGGGCAAATCCTGAATTCCACCCACCCCTGACCACCAGCACGAGGAATGGATCCCAGAGGCTTGGGAAGGCCACAAGGGATTTTACCTCCCCCTGCTTCCACTGGGAACAACATTCCCAAAGATACTAAGATGTAAATGACTGTGACTGCACATAGGAACCAGTTTCCCCTTGGATGGGGAAGGAAATCCCACCAGGCTGACCTGGCCATGCACATCTCCTGTGGAATCTGCTTGGGTTACAGCCAGAGGAGCTGAAACCCTTTGGAACCACCAGTTCTTTGTCCTTTTAGAATCACCCCAGAATCCCTAAAGTTGGAAAAGACCTCCAGGAGCATCAGCCCAGCTGTTAACCCAGCACATCCACAGGATTGTGAAACACTTTCAGGGCTGGGGACTCCACCACTCCCTGCATGGGAACCAGGAGATGAAGTCAGATGAGAAGAAACTGAAGAAAAAAGGAATGAATTTTTCCTTTTTTTTTTTTTTTTTTTCCCTTATCTGGAAGGTAAATACTGGTTTGTTTTTTTGTTGTTGTTGGGGTTTTTGTTTGTTTTTGGGGGTTTGTTTTTTTTTTGTTTCCCTCCCAGCCAGGAATTCCTTCCCAAAATCCCATCTCTCCTAGTTGGAAGCCTCCCCCCCTGTCCCGTTAGCCCACACCCACGGAAAGAATCACTCCTCCTGTTGTTTTAAAGCCCCGCCCCGAGAGCGACTCACCCGCTGAACCTGCGTTTGCAGAGCGGCCGGGTTGTCGTAGCAGCTGCCTGCGGGGAGAAGGGGACGGCTCAGGGCTCCGCGCCGGCTCCCACACCCGCCCCCCCCTCACACGGCCCCCACACGGATCCCCCGCGCGCCGCCCGCACCGAAGCCGAGGAAGCGCATGAGGGCCAGCACGAGCAGGCGGTGCGGGAGGCGGCGGGGATCGCAGGCGGCGGGCAGCGCGGGGAGGGCCCGGGGAGCCGCCGCCATCGCCGCCCTCAGCGCCGAGCAGCGCCCGCTGCTCCTCGTCCGCCATCGCGCCCGCCGCGCGTGAGCCCCGGCACGTCACCCGCCCGGCACGTCACCCGCCCGGCACGTCACCCGCCCGGCACGTGACCCGCCCGGCACGTGACCCCCCGTTGCCACGGCAACGCCGGACTGAGGCCTGAGGGCGGGGGGGGGGGGGGAACTCTGGGAAATAGGAACGTGAAATAAATATTAAAAATATGTCAGTGTCAGTGTAAGCGTGAATGTCAGTGCTAGGAAAATTAACCCGCAAACGACACAGGTTTATGTGCGAAAAGGAGCCAGAGGAGTGCTTTTACTTTATAAATGATAATTAATAATAAAAGAATAAAGGGAGAGGCCATGGGGCATTTCCCCTGAGGTCTGTGAAATTTTGGAGGACGCAGCCTCCTATTTATCCCAATTTCCTGGCCCCGTTTCCCTCTCTTCCCCTGTTGCCTGAGGTGCTTGAGAGTTACATACTTCCCAGAGTGCCCAATACCCAAAATTCCTCCTTAACGTACAACCCCCTTTAAACTTTGAATTTTTATGGAATTTATGGGGTTTCCCCATTGTTTCTTTCATCTTTCAACATCCATTTTCATTTATCAGCAAACCTACCGTTTGTTTGTGAAGGCAAACGTCTTCTTTTCCATTCATCAATCAGTGGGATCCTTCCCATTGTTTCTTTTCTCTCTCAGTGCTGGTTTTATCCACCAGCAGACCCAGAGTTTGTTTGTAAAGACAAACCTGTCATTCCTCTCAGAAGTGTCAATGTAAAGATAAATGTCAATGTTTAGAAAGGTGATGAGTGCATTTTCTGATTGGGACAGAGTGTGAATAGCAGAAAAATTCATTTTTTTCTTTGTGACATCTGAGACTGACCAAGCCAACAATTATGAGGGAGAGGTCATCACCCTACATAAAAGCTGCTGGATTTCTAGTTTCTTTATCAAAATAAAACCAGCCAAAACCCACGTTACCAAACACAAGAAAAACGCCCACAAACAAATCGATCAAATAAGATAATTAGGAAAACTTAAAACAAGCAAACAAAAGGTTTTAATATCTATTGAATATGTCAAACAGCAATCCTTAAAAACACAGCCATTGAAAAGAGAAGGGCGTTGCTTTCTGGTGAGGCACCCCAGCTGAAACGTTTCCTCTTATGTCTCCTAATTGTCTGTCTTTAATTTTTATTCAACTCATAAACATTTGAAAAGAGAGTGGAGCTCATTTTTTACACAGTGGAAATGAATTCCCTCCTGTCCTGGCAGTCCCTGATGAACACTCCCACTCCAGTTTCCCTGTAGCTCCTTCAAACACTGGAAGTTTTCTCTTCTCCAAAGTCATTTTGTTCTTGAGCTCTTTCCTCCAAAAGGTTCTTGCCATATTATTCAAACCCTTGAAAAACCTACTACTTTTTTTTTTTTTTTTTTTACTGTGAAAAGCTCCAGTCTGCTATCAAATTTCATCTCCTTGCACCAAAAACGACCTGAATCCTGTGTGCCCATCAATTGCTTTCTGATTAAAAGATGTTCTTCTTAAATAAAATGTGCTTTTAATGAGGCAAAACCACGTTAAAAAACTTCTGGACTGAAGCCAGAGGATTTATTTACCTCTTCAAGGTGTAGAAAGCAAAGGGCTGAGTTTTACCTGAGATGTTGAACAACACGTTCACTTTCCAGCGACTCAGGCATGAATTTGAGAAGGAACCACAGAAAAAGAAAAAAAGGTCAAAACAACTTCTCACAACACGCAGGTATCATGTTGGGAATCAGCTGCAAACTCCTCTTGGACATAAAACGCTTCATTTCCCTTGATCCGTGTCTTTTCAGAGATCTGTCAGAAGAGAACTGTGTTATTAAATGGATCGCCTTCAACTGCTCTGAAGTGGTTTCGATTCCTGGAAACCCAAGCATCTCCGTTTGCTACAGCTGCTGTGAAAAACACGGGCTCGAATGACAGGGCTTCGTTAGGAAAGGAGTTGTGCAACAAATTGGGAAGTTTCAGGGACCAGCTCAAGGATTTCAGTGACAAACTCGAGGGGTTTTGTACAAAACTCGAGGGTTTCTGTGACAAAGTTGAGGATTGCAGTGACAAACTCGAGGATTTCTGTTGCGAACTCCAAGATTTCTATGACAAACCTGAGGATTTTTGTAAAAAACTTGAGGATCTCTATGACAAACTCGAGGATTTCTATGACAAACTCGAGGATTTTTTGTAAGAAACTCAAGGATTTCTGTGACAAACCCCAAGGTTTCAGTGCCACTTGAGGGAGCTCAAAGATAATTGACCTCACAGAGCCACCTGGAGTTTCCTAATTCCAGGGAAACAATTTCTGTCCACAGATAAAACGGATAACTTTGAAAAGCTAAAGCTAAACCGAGCCTGGGGTTGTCTTTTTCTTGTTCTGTGTACCACCAGGCTCTTTATCTGAGTAAGAAATTTAAGCCACGTATCCGGAATATTTACCAGGAGAAAAGGACGGTTTTCCATTTGCTAATTCCCAAGATTTGCCTTTCTCCCCTGTCACCTTCACCTTGGCTGTGACCTTGCTGTGCTCGTGATGTTCCTGTGAGTTCAGGCACATGCCTTGCAGGGGAGTGTTTATGTGCCAAATAAATACAGTGGATCGCTCTTTAACTCAGCTTTAGGATGTTTGTTACAGATGGAGTTGCTGCCTCTCTGTAAATCAGAGCACTTAAAGTGCCATAGGATCCCACAAAGGCTGTGTTTAGCAGCAGTAAATGCAGGGAAAGCTGTGTACAGGACTTTCGAGGGGCCATAAAATCCTGCCCTCCTTGCAGTGCAGGTGCAGGGAGCACTGAGGGCAGTAAAAACTCCCAGGAGACAAGGATGAGTCTCAGGGTTCAGCTCCTCAGAGTTATTGCTGTCTTTGGGAAGGTGCTTCAAAACTGCAGCCAAGCAGGAGCTGTATTTCACGTGATCAAATTGACTCCACCATCAGTACCCCATTATCCACTTTCTGGAGGAAAAATCTCACGTTTTCCCCTCAGAGGATGAAGGATCTGTCCCACACAGGCATGCAAACAGTTCTGAATCACTCCATGTGCTGAGGAATGGGTTATTATGAACCTCTCTGTGTCACTCGAATGTTATTGGGCGTTTATGCACCATCCCAAGACAAGTCTGATGTCTTCAGAGTGCTGGGAAGAGGCTGAGGGAGCTTTTCTGCCCCACAAATCTCAGTGAGAGCAAAGATCCTGGCCTGAGGAAGCTCCTGTGCCAAAGCAAACAGCTCCTGCCTCTGCTGAGTCACACCAGCAGGGTGGGTTTATGGCTGTCCCACACTGTTAAATGCTGTTCTGCATCCTCCCCAAAATTCAGTTTTTCCCGAGGGCAGCTGATGCCAGGCTCCTTCTCCAGCAGCCAGCTCAGGGAATGGAGTGAAAAACACCCCCTGGGAGAGTGCAGGAGCACCAATAATGATGTGCAGCTTCTCAGCTGAGCCAGGACTTCCAGGAGGAATTTTTTTTTTTTTTTTTTTTTTTTTTTTTAATGTTCCAGGTCAGGTTGGACAGGGTTTGGAGCAGCCTGGTCCAGTGGAAGGTGTGGTGAATGGTTTGAAGGTCACTTCCCACCCAAACCAGTTTGGGGTTCTGTGATCCTGGGAATTCAGAGCTTTGGGCTCTGGGGACCAGAATTGAATTTCTAGGTAACACCTGAACTTGGCTCCATGCACGAACTTTCCTGTTGTGCCTGTTTTCCTCAACATACACAAACTCCTGGAGGATCTTCCAGGTTATTTGGTGGAAATCCTGAACAACTGCAGCTGCCTGAGAGCCACTGAAGCAAAGCATTTCCTGGGTAGTTCACCTTTGAAAAGATGCATTCTGAAAAGATTTAAACTCCTTCAAACTCTGCTGTTTCTTCCAGCGGGATGGACACGAAGGATTGCGTCGCTAAGGGCTGGAATTGCAGGAGGAAGCTTTGATCCTGAATCAGATGCTGGAGGTTGGTGTCACCCAGGCTGGGAGTGAAGGAAGTTCCCAGCCTGGGCAAGGGCTCTGCTTCCCTTCTCTGGCTGAGGGCCGAGGAGAGCTGGTTGTCACCAGGGCTCCTCATCCTCTGGGAGCACAGAATGGATGGGACAGGGAACTGCTCCCCACGTGGCAGGGCTGACACAGAAACCATCCTGTTCCCAAATCCAGGGCTGTGGGACAGCCCAGCAGCTCCTCACTGCAGGCTCCTGCTGTCCCCTCTGAGCTCTGTGTTCTCTCCCTCAGTTCTTTATCCCAAGGGCAGAGCTCCTGGCAGGCTCCTGCTTCTCCCCCGCCCAGGGCTGAGCATTTTCTGCACATCCAGAAGTTCCTCCTCAGGCATTTCCTCTGCCCTCCAGTGCCTGAACTTTGCTGGAGATTTTCCAAGACCTGGCTGAGGTGGGCTGGGTTTCTTTCCTTCTCTCTGCTGCAGCCTGGAGAATTTCCCAAGCAGACAACTTGATTCAGTGCTCCCCTTGTTTCCTCAACTTGAATTCCTTTGCTGATACACCTGATCCCTCACTTTTAGATTAATTCCTCCCCTCTGTGGAATTCCTTCTCAGCAGCTCTGCCAGGCCTTGGATCTGAGGAAATTCAATTAAATTCTACCCCTGTAGCTGACATGGTTGTGTTAAATGTTCTCATTGGGTTGAGATGGTTTAAAATAAAACCCAAAAAGAAAAGTCACAATTATTCCAATAATCCTGAGTCATCTCCACGTATCCAGGTTTATCTCAGAGCATGAGGCTTTGCTTCATAACCCAAGAAAGTGATACCATGGGGGAAAAAAATGACAAAAAGCTCTAATTTGGATGAGAAAAGGGTGGGAAAGGGGGAGCACAATCATTTCCTTATAGGCAAAGAATTGGAAACAAGCTGGAAGAGGGGAGGAAAAAACCATTTCACAAACTGATAATTCAAATTAGAGGACAAGAAATTCTGCCTAGGTATACATTAAAGTAAGGAGCTGGAGAGGGAGGTGAAATGCAATTTTCTTCTTTATTTCCTTCAAAGAGTGAATGAGAAATTATTTTGCACAGCAGAAAAAAATCCCTAGTGATCTAATTCTGAAAATATATTGTTTCCTTTAGAAGCATCTTGCTCAACACTCGATTTCAGAGTTTCACCCACAGATTACAATTCTTTGCATTTTGATGTCCCTGAGCTCCCCACCTTGTGGTTTCCAAGTGCAAACAATTTCCTCAGTGTTATTCACGGCCTGAGAGAAGGAAACGAGTGTGTTCACCTTGCTGTTCCCCCACAAATGCCAAGTGTATAAAACACAAATCCTACAGGTGAGTATCTGAGATATTCCCCTGGCCTTTCCTGGCACCACAACCAGCTCATCCCCACTCAGGAAATGCGAAGGGAATTATTCCCAGCCCAGAGTTTCAAGGAAAGATTCATCCCAGCTTCCTTGGCTTGCAAAATTTGGTCATTTCTTAGGGGACCTCCAGGACTCACCTTCTTCCCCCGAGGCAGGAAAAATGGTGCTGTGCTTTCACCTGAGTCACAGTTGGGCCTGGGCTCCACATGCTCCTTGAGAAGGAGGAAAAAGAACAGGATTCATTGACAAGAACCTGGTTTGAGCAGAAGGAAATGAGTAAAGCAAGTTCTCGGATTGTTTTAGTGGAAATTGTGAGAAGCTTTCCCTCACAACTTGGTTTCTTTCTGTTTTTAGTTCTTCCATTTGGGCAAATCCTGAATTCCACCCACCCCTGACCACCAGCACGAGGAATGGATCCCAGAGACTTGGGAAGGCTGCAAGGGATTTTACCTCTCCCTGCTTCCGTTGGGAACAACATTCCCAAAGATATTAACATGTAAATGACTGTGACTGCACATAGGAACCAGTTTCCCCTTGGATGGGGAAGGAAATCCCACCAGGCTGACCTGGCCATGCACATCTCCTGTGGAATCTGCTTTGCTTACACCCAGAGGAGCTGAAACCCTTTGGAACCACCAGTTCTTTGTCCTTTTAGAATCATCCCAGAATCCCTAAAGTTGGAAAAGACCTCCAGGAGCATCAGCCCAGCTGTTAACCCAGCACATCCACAGGATTGTGAAACACTTTCAGGGCTGGGGACTCCACCACTCCCTGCATGGGAACCAGGAGATGAAGTCAGATGAGAAGAAACTGAAGAAAAAAGGAATGAATTTTTCCTTTTTTTTTTTTCCTTATCTGGAAGGTAAATACTGTTTTGTTGTTGTTGTTGTTGTTGTTGAGTTTGTTTGTTTGTTTGTTTGTTTGTTGGTGTTTTTTTTTCCTGGAAATTTGAGATCCACATCACAAAACATTCATAGAAAACACAACTCAAGTCGAAATATCTGACATTTGCCAACCAGTGCCAAGGGTATGGCTCTGGAAAGCGATAGGGAGGGGAAAATGGGGAGAGAAAAGTGACCTCAGGAAAGGGAACGGATAAAAATCCCGCTTTAGAGAGCCATGCCAAGTCAGAACATCCCAGCCTTCAGTGGGGTGTTTGCTGCCTTGTTTGAGCTGCCTGGCAAACTGGGAACTCACACTTCTTATGTTCCACCCCAGCAAGAAAAGCTTTGGGGCAGGCCTTGGCTCCAGGATGTCCAGCTGAATTCCCTGGATCCAACTGAACATGGAGCCTGCTGGGGAACAGACTCCTCATTCCTTTGGGAATTCACCCCTGGGAATCTGCCCAAGCCCTGCGAAGCATTGGGCTCTTTTCCTTGGCTTCTCTGAGTTTACATCCCCACCCAAAGAGGAGAAACAACCGATGAGGGCATTTGTCACTCCTTCAAATCTGATTCTTGCGGGGAATTGGAGCCAGCAGATGCACTGGAGATAAGGGGTGGGATGAGGCCCAGCTGAGCCCTGCTCTGGGGGTGCTGGGGAGGAGGGGATGGCACCACCACAAAATTCACAGCACAGCTCTGACAGTCAGGGACCCCAAATCTGTGTCTTCAGGAGCCCAAACACGCTGCGAATCAGTCATAATTCATCAGCTCTGTATAAATTCTTTTGTCTAGAATTCACATGTTCAAGCTTTCTCTTCTTTTAAGGCTGCCTGTTCCTTCCCTGCTGAGCATTCCTGCCTCCAGCCCGAGCTGTCCCAACATCATTTCAGCTCCTACTCCACACATTCCCAGCACTTTTTCCTGCACTTTCTGCCCACCAAGCAGAAATGGAGCTTTTTAGAAGCTTCTTACAGTGACACCTGAAAGAACAGTGCTGCCGTCAGCACGTTCCCAGCCTTTCTTCCCTGGGAATATTTCTTTCCCAGAGCCAGCCTCACACCCTGTGTGCCCCGTAGGAAAAGTGCTTTCCCTACAAAGCTGAAGGGATTTTCAGGGAGTCCCACCCAGCAGAAAATGCCTGAGAGGGGCTGTGGATGGTGTCCAGCAGCTCCTCGTGGCCCAGCAACCTTCCCCAAACACCGAGCACTTCCAGGAAACGGGAAAGAAACACACATCCCATGGGCCTGGGAAGAGGGCCTGGCTGAATCTCTGCTCCTCACACACATCTTCAGGGGAAGGAGGAAAAATAAACGGGCTCCAAACAGGATAAATGGCTCCCTGTGGGGCTTGGCTGGGGGTTTATCCTACAGCCACAGCATCCCAGTCCCAATGGATGCAGGGCCTGGCTCAATCCCAGTTTGGGGCTGGAAGAAAAGCACCAACAATCAGCTTTGCTGAGGCAGAAGCCTGTGGTGGAGCTGTGAGAAAACCTTTGTGCTGTTGCAATGTTTTCCTCATTGCTTTTGTGCGCTCTGCAAACAGATTTTGCAAGCAGGCATTGTTACCCTGGGATCCTCCTCCAGGATTTATTGGGGGTGTTTAATACCTGCCACAACCACCCTGCATTTCCCTGAGCTGGCACTAAATGCTGGCCCTGAAGTGACAATTTATGGTTGGGTCTGTTGTCTCAGGATAAACCACAAAGCCAATAGTGGTTGTAAAAGTGCCACTCCCAAAGCGTCCCACTCCCAAAGAGTCCCCTTCCCAAACTGTCCCAAACTGTCCCATTCCCAGTGTCCCATTCCCAGTGTCCCATTCCCAGTGTCCCATTCCCAAAGTGTCCCATTCCTAGTGTCCCATTCCCAAAGAGTCCCATTCCCAGTGTCCCATTCTCAAAGAGTCCCATGCCCAAAGAGTCTTATTCCCACAGTGTCCCCACTCCCAAAATGTCCCAATGTGTCCCATTCCCAGTGTTCCACTCCCAAAGTGTCCCACTCCCAGTGTCACACTCCCAGTGTCCAATTCCCAGTGTTCCAGTCCCAGTGTCCCACTCCCAAAGTATCCCATTCCCAAAGTTTCCCACTCCCAGTGTCCCATTCCCAGTGTCCCCTTCCCAGTGTCCCAGTCTCAGGGCCTGGGGAAGCTCCTGCTGGTCGTTCCCATCACCTCCCAGCTGAGGGACAATGAAGAAAACCCAGGGATAAAATGTCTGCAACTCCTGTTCTGATAACAGCTGGGAAGGTGCTTTAGCCCCCAGGCACTGCTGCCTCCAATCCAGGTTATCTTTGGGTTGGAATCATGGAATTTGGGATGGAAGGACCTTCAAGCCCCACCCTGCCACGGGCAGGGACACCTCCCACTGTCCCAGGGGCTCCAACCTGGCCTTGGACACTCCCAAGGATCCAGGGGCAGCCACAGCTGCTCTGGGAATTCCAGCCCAGCCCTCCCCACCCTCCCAGGGAGGAATTCCTTCCCAAGATCCCATCTAAATCTCTCCTCCTGTAGTTTAAAGCCATTCCTCCTTGTCCTGGCACTCCAGGTCCTTGTCCAAAGTCCCTCTGCAGCTCTTTCAGGCTCCCTTGTGGTCTTGGAAGGCCCCAATGAAATCTCCCCAGGTCTTTCTCTTCTCCAGGCTGGACAGCCCCAACCCGCAGTCTGAGCAAAGTCTCCTGCCGCCAGCTGCAGAAAAATGCAAAAATATCCAACAACTTCTTCAATTCTGCATTTGTAGTTAATGAAACAGATTGATGAGGGAAAACCCAAATTGCTTTATCAGCAAGGCTGAGCTGAACCAGCCCCTCCTAAACTCCTGCCCCTTCCTTGCTTTGGAAACACAGCAAATGGAAAGATGGATGCCTGCACTGAGCTGGGTTTGAAGTGAAAGTCTGACTTTGGTTGAAGACAATTATCAGCTGAGAGAAGGGAGGCCGTGCCAGCTTCTGTGGCAGGCCATGTGCCCTTCCCGCTGAGGCTGCGTCGGCAGCCCTGGGGGCTCCTTCTGCCGCCCTGAGCCCGCAGAGCAGGGCAGCGGTTGCCGATGGCTCGAGCCATCAAATCATTCAAGGTCCTGTTGGGCTCTCTTAGACACTTGGGCCGAGGGATTCCTTCAGACCTGGGCCACTTTGGGTGGAGAGGGGGCAGGGCCGGGGCAGGTGGCAGGGTGTGCATGGGCCCTTTGTGACATGGTGCAGCAGCGTGGTCACCGTGGCAGGGAACAGCACAGGGTGTCCAAGGAGCCTTTGTGACACGCGGTGACATAGGTGCTGGCAACAACGCAGCCACGCCACAGTGCTCGGAGCACGCCACGGGACAGGACGCGCCAGAGAGGTGCTGTGAGGAGTTCCCACACAGCCCGCTCGTTTGTGCCCGACCCGGAGCCTTTCCGAAGCGCTGCTCCTGCAGCTGACCTCGCGGCCAGACTGCGGGACTTGGTGACTCGGAGCTTTCCCGAGGCATCTCCCAACCCTGCGGTCGGTGCCCTCGCGGCCAGACCACAGGATCTGGTGACCTGAAGCACCACAAGGAGTCTCCTGTCGTTGTGGCAGGAGCCCTCAAGACCAGTGTGCAGGACTTGCTGTCCTGCAGCCTTCCTGAGGCTTCTTTGCCGCAGGTGCCTTCAAGGCACAACTGCACGACTTGTTGCCTCAGGGTTTTCCCTGGTTTCCTCAGAGGCATCTGTCTGAAGGTGCCCTCGAGGCCAGACACTGACATGGCGGGCAGATTTCGCGACCTCTTCACAGTTTGCTGGAGGAGAAGAAATACAAGCCCTGGAGATGCTCCAGCACAACCCCCTCAAGAGCTGGAGCAGTTCCAGCCACAGCAGGATGGTGAGTGGCAGAGCCGGGCCACAAGGCCGATGGCTGCGGACAGCTTGGCCCCATCCCATCCCCGTTCCCATTCCGCCCACTGACAGGATGGAAGAGGGGCCGAGGCTGCCCCTGCAGCAGCTGTGCTCCATCCCCTGGGGCATCCCGGGGCTGTCCCTGCCTGGGGAGAGCAGGGCTGGCTTCTCTGGCCTCTCCTGCAACCCCTCAGCTCTGGCTACGCTCGCTCTTTGCCAGATGCAGCCATGGAGCAGACACAGGAGAAGAAGCCCACCCGTGGCCGCTTCCGCAGATCACTGAAGGTACGTGCAGCCATCCCCGCCTGGGCTGGGCCTGCTGTCACTGCTCGGCCGAGCTCCGTGCTTGGAGCACTCCATGGAACGCGTCTCTCTTCCCTGTCCTTTGCCCTCCTGCAGATGTTCCGGAGGCTCGTGCCCATTCGACGTAGGATGACCAGAAGCCGTGCAACAGCTGAGCCTGACCGCAGGCCGACTGAGCTCCAGGCAGAGCCCAATGTCAGCCCAGATTTGACTCAGCGCTTGGATGCTGCAATCAGTGACGCAGCAAATACGGACATGGCAGTGACTGAGTGCGTGGTCTTCAGAAACACCAACACAAAGGAGACCCTGAGTCTTGGAGGCCAGGAGAGTGTGGCAGGAGGGGAAGCACTTCTTGGGGAAAGCTGCTCCTTTGGACAGCGCTCCAGGTCTTCCCCACGTATCCTCCAGGTGCCAGCCATGGTGAAGGACCTTCACCAGAGACTGGCAGCCTGTGTCACTTTGGATGCCAGGATGCGCTTGGACTTTCTGAGGCTGGCCGAAGAGCAACCTGCTGACGTTGTGCTGACCCTCCTGCGCTGTGCCCCAACGTGTGACAGGTATGGGGCCCACCTGCCTTGAGAGCTCAGGGCTCAGCAGCCTTTAGGGCCCATTGCCCTGCAGAGCCTGTCCAATGGGCTCTGCCAGACAGGCGGAGCGGTCCAGGACCCTTGGGCCCCTCTGTTCCACCAGCCTGCTGCCATGCTCCCTCCCTGCCCCTCAGGGCACCAGGGCTCTGTCACCTGGGCCTCCACAGCTGCACAGGGCATGCTACTGTGACTGAGACGGCCCTGACACAGAGCTCCAATCCCACAGAGCTGCTGCAAGCATGTGGAGAGCCATAGGCTCATCGGCTGTGACAGCGGAGAAGGTGCTGCCAGCACTCATCCGCGTGATGGAGGATTGGCCTCTGCATACAACGACCACCTCCGATGGCGACGACGAGGACGTTTTTGCCCTGGCGGTGAGCTTCTGGAACCGGCCTCTGCTCGCTCCCCGGTCGCCTCTCCATCAGCTCTCCGTCCTCTCCCTGCCTCAGGCACTGGCTTAGGGCAGGCTCAGGGGGCTCCAGGCCCGTCGCTCCCCCTGCGTCTCCCCTCGGGCCCTGCCACACGGACATCTTAGCACTGAGCTCTGTCTCGGGCTGCTTCTTTTGCAGGCAACTCTGGGGCTGTGGCTGACTCTCCAGGTGCCCAAATGCCACAGGGCAGTGCTCCTTCATTCAGCCCGTCTGTTTGTTGCTCTCCTCTTCCACATTGTTATCACCACACAAGAGATGCCAGTGGAAGTTGCTGACTTCTGGAGAGCGTGCCAGGAGGAACACGGCCTTCCCAGCAACCCCAACAGGTGCCAGTCCTCCTGTCTTTTCAATGTCCTTGTGGCCAGCGCCAGCGCTCGCCGTGTGACCTGGGTTTTGCTCTGCACACAGGTTTGCGGTGCAGGCCATGAAGGCTCTGTTCAGCCAAATGTGGTGGAACACAGAGATGATGGCTATGGAGCGCAAGCGTGGCTGGGACACGCTGCTCTGTGCTGACACCCAGCACTATGCCGTGGGTCTGCTGGCCAGGTGAGAACCCCTTCTCTCCCACATTTGTCCCCTGTGCCCCACACAGTCCCTGTGCTCATGGCCTCGAGGGCCTCGTCACCGAGGGCCGGCCAAGCCAACTGGAAAAGGCTGGCAGAGGAGGGTGCCCAGAAGGGGCCGCCTCCCAAAGCGCCCACATCCCCCTCCAGGGATACTGGGGAAAGACCGGACCTGTGAGTTAGACCTCCTGGGAGAAGACTGTCCCCCCCACCTCAGGCTCTTGCTGCCTTTTTCCCCCTGACAGGGAGATGCGTCGTCACTTGGGCCACAGCTGTTCCCGCATTGGCTTCTACCTACTCCAGCCACTAAGCAGGGAGGAGCCACGCTGGGATCTGCCCTCCCTGGCATTCCTGGTGGAGGTGAGCCAGCGCTGCCTCGCTCAGCTGCCTCTCAGCCCTCTGCCCTCTCGTAGCTGCAGCTGCCTGGGCCGGTGCCCGAGCCCTGTGCTGCTGCTGCTGCTGCTGCCTGGGCCCGGCCCTGTGCGCTTCTGGGCTCCTGCTGTTCGGGTCACCTGTCACTGCCCTGTGCCTTTCAGGTCATCAAGTTCCTGGACCTGAGGGAATGCGCAGGCCGTGTCCTGGAGGAGATGTCAAGGCACCTGCGGGGCACGTGCAGGCAGAGACGTCACCTGGCGCTCAAAGGCCTTGTGCGGCTCAGCGAGGAGCCCTCGATGGTGAGAAGGGGGCAGCGGCTGAAGCTGCGCTGGGGAAAGCAGCCCCTTGGGCTGGCTGGGCTTCAGGAGCTGAGGCAGCTGCTCCCAGCTCTCCTGCCTCCTGCTCCAGCTGCTCGAGGGCTTCGGGACAGGCCTTTGGCCTCTGGGCCCAGCAGCGGCAGGGTGGGCTAGCAGAGCCAGGGCGGTGTTGGCGCTGCAGCTCTTGGTGGCTTCCCAGCACAGCCTTGTGTTCCATACAGGCCGGACGTGTACGCAGCCTGCTTCCAAGCCTCCTGGAGCGGCTTGGGGATGCCGACGGAGAGGTGGTCGCCATGTCCCTCTCTGCGCTCACCAATGTGTGCCAGCGGAAAGACTCCGTGATCGGCAGGACCACTGCCCTGAAGCTAGCCGACCTCCTCCTGTCGCTCTTTGGAAACGTAAGGCTCTGCGTGCCACGGGCATTAGCTGCTGCGCAGAAACTTTGTGCCCTGGGGATTTTTAGGCTTTTGCCCGGCTGGGCTGGAGAAATTGGTGCTGAGGCCTCCTCCGCTTCCTTTCCTTCAGGACAACAGCCAGGTGCAGCTGCTCTCCATTCAGCTTTTCCAAAAGGTGATGGGCTTGGTAGCGGATGAGGGCAAAGAGCCACTGAACACAGTTGTGAGCCAGAGCCTGCTCCCACTCTACTTGCACTGCCACGAGGTGAACGAGCGCGTGGCCAAGGTGAGGCGTTGTGTGATGCCGGTGCATCCCTGACAGGGGGCTCGGCTGCCTCCTGCCCGGGCACCTCTCCCGGCTCGCAGCCTCCTGCTGGCCCTGGCGCAGGGACGCAGGGCCCGTGCCCTGGGCTGGGCTGCGCTGCCACCTCCTGTCTCTGCTGCTCTCCAGGCCTCTCGGGAAACGCTGCATTGTGCGGCCGGCTTCCTGAAGAGGAGCGACCTCGAGCACGTGCTGAAGACGGAGAAGCTGTTCAAGTTCGCCGAGTGCGTGGTAAGGACGGCCTCTGGAGAAGCCCCCTGACGGCGGGGCTCGGTGTGCGGGGCTGGCAGCCGTGGCCCCTGCCCAGCGCCGCACGCAGGGGCTCCGGCCTGCGCCCCACACGCCGCTCCCTTCCGTGGGGCCGCGCGGGCTCTTCTCCAGGCTCCTGTGCCCCGAGTCGGGCGCCGACGGAGCGCCGGCCCAGCGGGGCCGCGGGGCGGGGCGGCACCGCGGCTCCCCGGGCAGCGCCCGGCCCTCCGCCCCCTCCGGAGCCCGGCGCCCGCTGGCCGGGCCTCGGGGCTGTGCGGGCAGCGCAGGCCGGGGCTGGGCGCCGGGAGCGCCCGGCCGAGGGGCTGAGCCCGCGCCAACCCTTCCCTCCCTCCTGCCGTTCTCTCCAGCTGGCAGACGACAGGAGCCGAGCGGCCGAACACCTGCGCCTGGCCCTGCCCTACCTGGAGCACCCACAGGAGCCCCTGCGAGAGGCGGCCATCAAGCTCATCGGTGAGCCACGAGCCCGGGCTCCCTCCCAGCCCCAGCCCCAGCCCCAGCCCCCGTCCCGGCAGCGGCATCCGCGCCCGGCGCCGTGGAGCCGCGCCTGCCCTCGGGGCTGCTGCCGCCCTCTGCGGCCGTGCCCTTGGGCGGCAGGATGCGGCAAGGGCCCGGGCCGAGCCCTGCCGGGGCAGGAGGCCGTGTGGCCACAGGGCTGGCAGCGCCGCTGGCAGGGCGCCGTGCCGCTGGGGCCCTGACAGGCTCTGTGTTCCCAGGGATCGCCGGGGTGCGCCTGAGGAGGCAGAAGGAAGAGCTCCAGGCCCTCAGCGAGGGTGAGTGAGGGCAGCGGGTTCTCAGCGGGGCTGCCGGGGGGAGCCGCAATGCTCGCGCAGGGGGCTGCAATCCCTGTCCTGGCTGCGGAGGGCCTGGCTCCCTGTGCGGACAAGGGCTGGCGTGCGCAGAACACGGAGAGATTTCGGGGACACGGGCGGGGCGATTCGTGTTTAGCACCTTGCGGCGAATCCCGTTGGCCCCTCTCTCCTCTCTTGTGGTGGCCACGGCAGGAGCTGGCTCGGATGGCCCTTGGCAGGAGGGTCTCCTTGGACTCCCGCACATCCGGGCTCTGACCGGGGCTCTGTGCCTGTCTCTTCCAGCTCTTCAGGCCCTGAGAGATGACGACAGCCCCTCCTGGATAAGCCTCTTTGTCCAGCTGATGTTCGAGGAGCGAATTGCAGAACTGCAGTCATCTGCTGGCTCAGAAAAACCGGTGGCCTTAGAAGACCTTCAGGGGCCACAGAAGATGAGACCACCTGGAGACAGAGGAGCTGGAGCTCCAGGCACAGCTGATGATTGACACAGCTGATGCCTGTGGGAAGCTCCCGTGCCTTCAACCCTCTCCATGCCTTGCTACACCATCCGTCCCTTTTCCCTCCACCCTTCCTCCCTTTTGACAGCTCCATGTCTTCAGCCCTCAGACCATGCCACTCCCCTTTTTTCCCTCCCAGCTCATCCCTTTGCTTTGCCTTCCATTAATAAACATTCAAAGAGAAGTTGATTGAAGGCACTGAGGTACTTTTCCCAAAGACTGGACTCGGTTCCATGGGATCACAGACTGGTTTGGGCTGGAAGGACCTTCAAAATCACCTTCCACCACGCCAGGGTGCTCCAAACCCCAATGTCCAGCCCGGCCTTGGACACTGCCAGGGATGGACACCCCAGGATGGACACCTCGTTCCAGGACCAAGGCTGGTGCACATCAGGCACCCAAACAAGCCCCAGCAGCTGCAGCCTCGGTGGTTTAAATCCCAACCATCCAACATTCCTGAGCCGGCAACGTGGCAGTGCTGACCTCTAGTGAGAGGTCCCTGGAAAAGGGAGGATTTCTTGGGATAAAGTTCCCTTCCCAAAGCCTCCGAAGGCAACACCAGAACCCTCAACAACCAAAAAGCACGGGTGACAGTGTCCAACGAAAGGTTTTCTTTAAAAAACACCCCAAATTCACAAGGAAAGCGTCCAATCAAAGCCTCAGGGCTGGTCCCGAGGAGCCCAGAAAGGACCAGGACAGCTCAGGGGGACAGGGAGCTCCCAAACTGCTCCTTTGGGTCCCCTCATTGTCCTCCAGAATCCAGAACTTTCACCCAAAATGTCCCTCGGGAAGATGAGAATTTTCCAGGCACGTCAAAGAAATCTCCACTGCACAAAAATCTCTTTTAAAACCAAGCTTTAAGACTGGGAGTTCTGCTTAGATTGAAATGATGAAATTCAGGATATTCTACATCAAATGCAGCTTTTTGATTCTAACGGACTCCTCTCCCTGCAGCCAAACAAACGTCAAAGGCTCCTGAGCTTTTTGTGGCACACCAGGATTCCCTGGAGCCATCCCAGGAACATTTCCTGGAGTATCCCAGGAATATTCCCCATTCCTGGGGCTCCACAAACCTTCTGCCCCTTTACAGCAAGCTAAGCTCGGGTCAGAGATAATTGATCCAATTACCTATAGGAGGAATGAAAGCAAAGCAAAGTGCACTCTGCAGGAGCCCTGGGAAGTCCCTGTTCAGCAAGGAGCTTCCCACTGAAATGATGGGAAAATGATGAGTTCCAGCATGAAATTCAAGGCTTTTCCCTCTGGAAGCAAAATCCAGTCCTTGCATTACCTCTTTTTATTGGTTTTAGTCACTAAGTCTTAAAAAATAAATCGGTTTTCACATTGTTCAGGCTTGGAGAGGTTAGTGCTGTTCCTGAGCTGGGATAAATTCCTGAGGCTGGGCACTTTTTGTACTTCTGGAACTGGAGATTCCTCTGCAATATTCCCTGGGGAGCTTCTCCTCACCTTTTCCTCCCCCAGAAAAACGAAGCAGAGCAAGGAAGGTGTCCAAGAAGGAGAGGCTGGAGAAGCCCCACCTCCCTCCAGGCTCATCCCAGCACTTTCCTGATGGAATTTTCCCATTTCACAGCCAGAGAGCAACCCCTGGCCCCTGACTCAGCTACTCATGGAGTAATTCGAGCCAAGAGGCTGGAGCAGGTACTCACAGGTTCCACCAGAGCCACCATCCCCCATCAGGATCCTCTGGATTGTCCAGGAAGGAGGAATTTTTAGGCAATATTGGAAATCTAGGATCTAGGCTTGCCGCAAAGCACGGAGCATCTGCTGGCGCTGGGCTCTGCGTCCCAGGAAATTCAGTGGATTCCTGCTTCTCCACAGGGCCAAGCTGCTATTTCAACACACTTCTGTGGGCCAGGGTTGAGAAACAGGAGGAGTAATGAGCTGGGAGCTGCAAAAAAATAAAATTCAAGACATTCCTCAGCTTCTGAAATGGGCTAACCTTCGAATCCTTTCTCTTCATTAGATTTTTCATTACTGGGAGGTTTCTTCCTGAGAACAAATCCCAGGGATTTCACTCAGAGGTGGAGTTGCTGGCTGGTAAAAACAACCAAATCCTTTAAATAAACCCCTCAGCATTCTGGTTTTTAATCAGTGATACCTGAGTTCCAAGTTTGGACAGGTATTTATTCCTTAAACTAAAGGCATCAGCTTTTGGCAGCAATTTGGCCAAATCATCGTCCTTCTGTCTCCTGAGCCTCTCCTGCTCTTCTGCTCTGCAAAAGGAAAGCGGCGAAAGATGGTTTGCCCTGAGGGAAAAGCCTGCCAAAGCAGGGAACTGCTGTTATTTGAGTGTTAGTTCCTATTTTAATGTTGTTGTTGTTGTTTGAACACCTAGGAAACGCTTTGGGGCAGCAGGTGAACGACCCTGAGAGGCGCAGGGCTCAGTAACTCAGTGTAAAGAAAGAGAGAGGCTGATTTCTGCAAGTTCCTTTTATTTCACTCCAAGATTTCAGTAGAAAGAGAAACCTTTTGGTTTTTCCCCAGATTACAAGGTGCTCCTTTTAGGATTTTTTCAGATGTATCTCAGGAGGAAAGAGCATTTACCTCTCTCACCTGTGGAAGCAGCCTGGGTTTGTGCACACTGCCAGAAAGAGTCAAACATGCCCACAGGCTTTAGTGCGTGTTGCTTAAACACATGCTCTGGACATTTTCCTACTGGCAGCAGAAAGGATGATGGGGACAGTTACATCAATCGAACTGAACTCTAGAATTCCATATCTAGTTTTTTAGTTCCTTTTTTTATGCATTTGCAAACCATCATCTTACCTTCTGCCCCTTCTCTTACTGTTATTGGATATTGTCTTGTTGGATGTAATGTTTTAGGGTAGCTCAAAATAAATTTTAACAGCTTGAGATTTCCTTACACCTTAATTATAGAGGTTGTAAGTCAGTCCGTATTTTTTTCTGACAGATGCCTCATTTTTATACCTCAAGCTTAGTGTATTAAAGTCTCTACTGTTTCAGAACCCACAGTTATCATGGATACAAAGAACAGTTTAAAATGCATCATTTAGTAATAGATACAAAGCTGAGGGGCAAATGGGCATCATGTACCCTTTGTGAGAAACCAACTCCAAAAGCTGTACAGACACATTGCCACTCACATCTCAGGGAAGGGATAGATTTTTTCATTTAGGTCAGCAGGAAATGGAAATTTTCTGGCAGTTTGAAACTTATCACCAACTCCTGAAGTTTTGTGCAAAATCCCAGTGTGCAACATCTGGGTATTTTGCAAAGTCACCTGGCTGCAAACCTCAGCCTCCAACAAATGAAGTGCAGCTCAGCTGTGAGGATTTTTCTGTAACATCTTTAGAACATAAGAGGTAATTAAAACCAGTTCTGTTGCCTAGTGTTACAAAATTGATTACAACTACATGCAGTAACTGCTTTAGACTTGGGAGTTATTTTTAAAAGAAAAAAAGTCCACCACATAAAACATTGCCCAAAAAATCCCCTTGCAAGGTAGTTTTAATGAATCTTTCATGGTCCAATGAGCTATTGTATTAGGTCATTCTCCTGATGAAGCAATGCTCCAGTCTCATTACATTTAGTCAGAAAGAAATAAGCTGCTAGTGTTATTGGATTTCTTATAATTAGTTAAAAAGCAATTTTTTAGAATTTCCTTTCATAGGGTTGGGGGAGGAGGGAAGTTGAGACAAGTAATATTGTGCTGCATATAAGTAAAATATAGTGCTCCACACACAATAACCATTCCCAGCTGAGATGTGCTTTAAGGTTTGGGTAAGTCAGCCTCTTTCTCCTGTATCCTTCCTTCCCGCTCCTGTCATCTCTGCTTTTCCAAACAGCAAACCTGAGAACGATCTCAAAAGGCTGAAAGTCCAAAGGAAAAACACCAGGCAGTCCCCATAGCTGGTGGTAATTAATAGAAAGTGAATCAGTTGCTTTGTACAGCAGATAAAGGAAAAGCCCAGCCAGAATAACCTGCCTCATCACCACATTGTGTTCCCAACAGAAATTAATTTTGTGAGCTGTGGGAGTTTGAAACAAACATGTGAGGGCTAAAAAGACCTAATGCCATCATCCCAGCGTGGAGAGGAAGACTGAAAGGTGCTTTCAGGAGAACGGCTGCAGTCTCTGGGTAGGGACAATGTTTTCCCCCCTGTGGCCTTTATGAAAAAAGAGTAGAATAAATAGTGCCACATGTCTGCACAGCTGGAACATCTGTGACTGGTTGGCACAAATTTACAATCCTACCTGACCGCCTGAATCTGGCTGTAATTGACAGACACGGCCGTAATGGCAACATCCTATCGATCTTCCCTGGGACCAGAGCACCTCAGGCTTGAACGACTAAATTGTGGAAAAAGAGCATGAGATCCCTCAAACATTCACAGAGAAAAAAAGCATTCTCACATTTTAGAACGTACGCCTGATTTTTCATACGAGCCCAAAGGCAGCCTGCACAAGTTGATGTAAAGGCATCTGATGAAGGTTGCTAAATACACAGAAGCTCATTAAGTGCATGCTTCAAAAGAGCTGGAGCCTGGAAAAACTTTTCAAAATACCAAGTATGCTTATCCGGCATCTGGGTAGAAATCTGCTGTCAACACAGCTAGAAATGGGCTCATTGAACTCCATGGAGTTCTCCTAAATCCTTGTTTAACACGAGATACAACGGATGTGATTGCAAGTCCTTGTATGTAGGTGATAAAGCAGCCCATCCACAACAAAATAAATGCTATTTTATAAAACTGCAGCTTCTTATTCAACATGCTGAAGGCACCTAAAAGTTTTGCAGTGCAGCATGAACTATATTACCCCAAGTAAACAGCATGAAAACACAACTGGTGCGAGCAAAAACCCTCTCAGATTTTCAATACCTCCACTCTCCTCCCCACATTCAAGTTTCCTCTAGATTCAAGATTATTCTAGTATAAATTCCTAAAGACATGATTCCATCTTTATACTAGTTGGCGTTTTTATTTATTCCCACTAAAATGTGTTCTGCAGAAAAATATTTTCCAATACAAAACTCCAAAACATTTCACAGACATACTTCAGAAAAGAAGAAAATCATAGGTTTGCTAAGGAACTCACAGGCCTGCCGTGCATAACTACAAACCTCTTTCAGCTGTGATCAAGACACCTTCTGTAGTTATAAATCTTAAAACTTAAGTCTTATTTACTGGATAGAAGCTTGGGGTTTTTTGTTTTAGTTTTTTGGGGGCTTTGGGGGGGTTTTTTGCTTGGTTAGTTTTTGAGGTTTTTGGTTTTGGTTTTGGTTTGGTTGGTTTTTATTTTGATTTTGTTGGTTTTATAAGAAAGAAAAAGCATGCTGTGATAAGACTGTGAGATTTTTTTTCCTGGGTTCATTTCTTGCTTTGGGAAGCACTGCCTTTTTAACAATATTTGCAAAAGAGGTTGAGGGATACACTGAAACACACTCTAAAATACTACAGAGATAAACAGGGATCCACCATCCCTGTGTGCTGGATTCCTATCCCTCATTCCCACTCCTGGAAATGCTTTTGATAACGATAAAACATGTTGAACTCTTTTTTGTACTTGCTGACACCACTGCTAAATCCCAATAAGATATAAAAGATTTGCAGCTTGCTTGGATTTACATCCAAAAGAAACAAAAGGCACAAGGCTGGGAAAGGGTGAAAAGTCCTCCACAAAAGCAGTCATGCTTTGCAATGTCCAAATGAAGGAAGACACACAAATATTTTCAGGAAGACCGAATGTAGAATGGAAACACTTGGAGATGGGCAAAAATAATAGAAAAGTGAGCAACCTGAAACTCCTGGCATGCCCAGAGACCTCCTGACACCACGCCAGCCTTAAAACAGACCTACTGCTGCTACAGAATAACCATTCTAGGGAGGCTATTTTGAATTATTTCACATAATTTCAGTTCCCAAAGGGGCTATATAGCACTATTGGTAGTCATCTGTACTACAATCATTGATCTTAACTTTAATTATTATTAATGCAAAAATATTTATGAACCAAAGCTATTCCCTTCCATTTCTCTGTCCCTTTCAAAGCTGCTAAGAGCTGGATAACTAAGCGAAGGAGTGCCCTCTGGGAAGTCAGCGGTGATTGCCTCATCCTCAAACGGGAAATTGGAAATTCAGAGTAGGGCAAGAAGCTTAACTCCAGCTATTGAACAGCTGCCATAAAAGAAAGAGTTAAGTAGACAAGGGCACTTGTGTGGAGAAGAGGCAGCTGAAGAAAAGGTAAAAACCAGACAGCTGTGAATGCAGGCACTGAACAGAAAGCAATGATTCTTTTTTAGAAGAATATGGAAACATCAAACTAAACCAGCAGAATGAAGACCAGGATTCCTCGCAATGTGCAATGGGGACACTTTTGGACAATCCTATGTCCCAGGTGCACAGTTAGGGACTCTTCCAGAGCCAAAAGACTAGACTGGAAATCCCCTTAACTGGATTTAGCACACGCCTGCAGCTTCATTGTGTTCAGAGGAACACTCACCGTAAAGGTAAAATCCCCAGGAAGCCACACACAGCACACTGTGGAACAAGCAATTTCCTCTTAACCCATTTTAGTTCTTTTGCCAAGACCCAAAACCAGAAGAATGGCAGCAAAGTGGATTTTTCCCCTGATATACCTAATCTTTCTATCAATTAAATGTATTCCCAAATGCTTTAATAGACGGGTTTTAATTATTACTTCTACCACTTAAAAAATAGTCTCAATAATTTCCTTAAAAATCGCTGAAGCAAGGCACCGTTCAAATGAAGGATACAATTAAATGGGGCTATTGATAAAAATTTTCTCCATATTCAGAATTTTTCCTGTGATTTACATGCATTAGCAAAAACAGTATCAACTCTCCCCTGCCAGAGTAGTTGAGCATCTTCCTGCTACTAATTCAGCACACATATTTCAGCCATTACCCAGGGAATGCAGTGATTAGGCAGCTTTCCAGTAAACAGTCCTTAAAACAGTTCATAAAAATTCCATTTAGAAAAAGGTTTGTTTCCTGCTCGACAATTTGATAAGATGTTGCAATTACTGCTTAGGGATATATTTCAAGTCCGCCAAGTGAGGTAAATTCCATTTCCACACACGCTATCATAGCGTTTGCAGGTTAAAATGCCATAGAGTAGTTCTTACGTACTCAGAAGATGCAATTAATTTGGGTGCTGCTTTTTTAGAAACACACGCTTAGAAAATCCTAAAAACTTGCAATGAAAAAAGTGAAAATACCTACAAAACAGGCCACAAAAGGCAGATTCTCAAGTAGAAATCTAGTGGCATTGTCTGAATCACAACTCGCCCAGACCAAAAACTGTTCCTAGTAATGGAGAGAAAACAACATCACAATCTATATATTCTTTTGACATCCCACCTGAGGTAAGACCCCTAGTTCAAAGGTCCCAGAATAACCAGAAACAGTCAGTTTTACAGGTTACAAGGAAATCAAAGAAATACTCAAATTTTGGCACAGTAATTCCTAAACTTAGAGCATCAGTTTGTTATCTATAAATGGAAAGCATTTAGCTTGTTTTAACAACTTCCTAAAAAAACCAAAATTCAATTGCAACATTTATTATCTAAAAGTGTTCTGGTCAAAATAAAAATGAAACTCAAAATTATGAACCCTTTTTATGAAAATAGCTGATACTTAATAGGCAATAAACGCTTGCTCTCTCCTGTTTTTATTTCCTCAAAAAAGCAACATAAACTAAAACAATGTAATCTCATGTGTTCAGGCTCCATATTTGTTGTTTTGAGAAAAGGCTTTATAACAGCATCATTGAGGGCTCTTTAAGAAACTAAATCTTTCTAGTTTAATAGAGTGACAAGGTGTATATGAGGGCATCAAATGAAAAGGAAAATGAGCTGTCACAATAAAGTACTACTGAAAGCCTCAGCACAAACTGCATGACAAGCTAAAAGAAAAAGAATTATTTTGTTCCTTTTGCTTTAACCAAAGTCCTAACACTTAGCACCTGCAAACCGCTGCCATTTTAGAGCCAATCTGTATTTTAAGTGGATGCAACTAGCCCTAGCAAACGTAGCAAAAAGTGAAATGTTCTCAAATTGGTCTTAGCATGTGCACTAATCCATCCACACCACATCAGACGTATCTTGTAGTTGATAATATTTTACATGCTTACAATAATTACTGTAATTCAGAACCTTGACACCCATTTTCCTAAGATAAATCAACGTAAGAAAAATTATTCAACCTCCCTTTTCTTCTAAGGGTAAATGCAAAGCAGTTTGAAGCTCACTGTAGGTTTAAATTTTAATCCAAGGGCTGATGGCCTGCAATATGATTACAGTCCTTCCAATGTCAAAAGTTAACAGAGGAGTGGAGTCTATTTCAAATGACTGGCTCTAAACATCTCATAATTACATTAGATAAATTACACTTTACACATAATTGCAACAAGTTTTTGCCTTATTAGGCACCGGTCTGAAATACTTGGCAGTTTCGCAGTGAAACACTATTCCTCTTGATGCATTTGGATGAGGTCCTTACCCTTCTACCATCACAGTCAGGGATCTGCCACTGGCATAAAATTCCAGATGGATAATGCCAGCAATCCTAACTACTTCACAAAACAAACAGGTAAGGAGGGAAATTGATTAATATGCTGTTCTTTTCCCCTTTCAACTGACAGAAGTTTTGCATGCTTAAAAAAAACAATCCGGTTTTTCCATGACATCATTCGGCTTGAATACTAATGCTTTTCCTTAATGCAACTACATGTACACGGATGTACAACTTCTCTTCACACAGAAGCAATGCCCAACTTTACATGTTTTTCTTTACTCTGTTTCCCCTGATTATAATTCTAAGATCCTTTCTGATTTTTACGCCATTTCCCTGTCTTAATTCTTCAGTGTTGTTAAATGAAGTGCCCCTCTCCATTCTGTGAAGATAGAGTGATTTACAGCAGCTGAGAATCAGGGGATTGTCCAGTAATTACAGCTTTTCTCAGTAAAGTAGTAGTATTGGATTCATTAACAGTGTTTGGATTCATTAACAATTAAAGTTTATTTCACTGAACAACAAGAACAAAGCTGGGTCAAGCTCCCTTGTTAGGCTTTGACACTTCCTTCAGGAAGACTACAATTCAACCCAGGGTTTCATTTTCTGTTTGGCTGCTTGTAAAATAGAAGGCATCTTGAAAATGATACTTCCATTTAGGGCTCTTACTGTGGACCTTACAGGCACTGTAAATGTGGAGTGGCTTTGTCTTAAACAGCCTAATCCTGCCCATTCCACAGAACAGACATTTGGAGTACAACGACGATGGGAGCATGAAAACGCAACATTAACAACTTCTTCATTGCAAAGAGTAAGCGCAATCCAAGTCTTGCTGTTTCCTTGGTAAGACCATAAGAAATGAGGCAGGGAAAGTGAATGTTTTGGGCTTGCAAGCCATTTTCCTTGAGCTGGGACATCTGCTGATTGCAAGGGTGTTGGGGGTTAGGTTTGTTCTTTTTTTCTCTAAAGAATTTTTTCCCCACAAGTTACCAAGGAGACCAAGTGTTGGATACTTGAGAGCACTTAACCGAAACAAAGAGGTGGACAAAAAGTGGAAGGGGGAGATAACGCAAGTAAAAGACAAAGCTTGAGGCAGCTGCGTGCTTTTCTTCTTCCGGCGTTCGGGGAGACGCGTGTCTGCCGCTCCTCGAGGAGCTCAGCCGCCGCAAAGCACGCCGAGCGGAGAACGGCTGTTGCTGGCTGGAGGAGTTTCACTGTGGCCAAAGGGATCCAGTCCTGGGAAATCTACTATCACCGGTTCGACCTGAATCCTGAGTTTTTCTCTGCCACTCGCGGAAGCTGGGCCGCTTTCTGCCTCGCCTTCGGCTTCTTTGGCGCTGCTCCTCTTGCTGCAGCGTGACCCTGCACCCCCTTCGCTGCCGGGACATCCTGCCCCTGCCTGCCGGGACGCCCTGCCATCCCAGCTACCAGCCCGGGACTTTTCCACTGTTTCAGCTTGGTGCTCTGAGGATCCTGCAGAGACACCGAAACCAAACTGCCCTGGGTTTTGTGAAACAAAGCCCTCAAGGTTCTTGGTACTGTTGTCGTTTGTCATTAACGCTGTAGTTGTTTGGTGGGGGGGGAGGGTTTTTTGTGTTTGTTTGCTTTGTATTACATACTAGTGAAGAACTGCTATTCCTATTTCCCAAATCTTTGCCAAAGAGCCTCTGATTGTAATTTTACCTAGCAGATACCTGTCTTCCCAAACCAAGACAGATTTTGGTGCCCAAGTGTGGGGCTTGAGGGCACTGAGAAAAGAAAAGGGAAGAGAAATAGCAGTTCTTAACTAACCTAGTACTTTCTTTTGTGTGCGTTGGATATAAAAACCTCATTAGGCTGCATCATGTGGTCTAACTTAGCCTGGTTTGGGTGGCATGTGGTTGTGGCTGTATTCCTTCCATTTGCAGGCCATTATCTAAACATGGGCCCTGTAACTAAGGCTACTGTGACTGTCATCCAGTTTATTTTATGGCTTAATAAGGTGAAGAACTCATGGATTTTTAATTTCCTCTGGAAGGCAGGCACATGGATTCAGGGCTATCGTACACTAACTGTGTGTTTTTGGAGTTACTTTAACAATGGTACCTACTGTGAGGAAATGACACCGGGGGAAGTTTCTTTTTCCCAACCCTTTACCCATCTCTTTGGGTCTGCCCCACCAGTTTTTGAAGGGTTTAAATCCTCTCTGAATGCTAATGATATCATACAATGGCTGGTGCTGCTAATATGCGTATTCTATTTAGCATTCAGAGATAAGGGAAGACTGACCTGGATAACCACCCTGATACCTACCCCACAGAATAGGGATGATACCCCAGAGCCTGACTCTGCCCCACAGCCTGCCTCAGAAAGGACCCACCCGGATTGCATTGAGGTTCTGGTAAAAGAGATGGGCCAGATGCTGAAGGAGTACATTTCCCCAGCTCATGAAAAACCCTCCCCCTGCCCCGAGAAGGCAGAGACTGATGGTGCAGCAGTGGAACCCACAGATGTTACAACTGTCCAGGTTCCAGCTGAACCACAAGGGCAGCCACAGCCAGCAGCAGTCGCCCCTGTGGAAACAAGGAAGTGTAAAGTGAAATCGTCAGATCCTGGTATTAAGGATAAGAAAGGAGGGTCCTCACAGTCCACAGAAGAGCCACAGGTTGAGATCATCACTGAGTCCCTGACATATGAAAGTCTACGTAATCTGCAAAAAGATATTGCACGACGAGGACGTGAGGCTTATACAGCCTGGCTACTTCGAGTCTGGGACCTTATGGGTACAGGTGTGCAACTGGATAGTGCTGAAGCAAGGAATTTGGGACCCTTGACCCAGGACTCAGGTATAAATCAGATATTTGTAAGAGAGCAAAGGCCCCTTCCCCTTTGGGAACGACTTCTAATGAGTGTGAGAGAGAGATTTGTCCACAGAGACAGAATGCAAGAGCACAACAATAGAATGCGATGGAAGACCCTTGAGGAAGGAATCCAACAGTTGAGAGAAGCGGCAGTATTGGAAGTACTTTTTGGGAGGACCGGACAGCATGATAATGACCCTAACAAGGTTAAATGCACAGGGCACATGTTGTGGAATCTGGCAACTCATGGACCATCCCAATACGCCACATTCATCGCAACAATTAATGCCGAGGATAACCGAGAGACAGTGGGTTCTGTTGCCAACAAGCTCAGAAATTATGAAAGTATGATCAGTGGCCCAATGCAGGCTCATGTCTCTGCGGTGGTGAAAGAACTCAAAGAGGAGATAAAGGAGGTGAGAGAGGAGATGAGAAGGAACAGTTCCCATGTAGCACCGGTGCGAGTCACAGGCCCCAGAATCAGAGCCCAACATCCCCCAGCGAGAGAGAGAGGGTACACCCCTCGAGCTGACCTGTGGTTTTATTTGCGAGACCACGAGGAGGACATGGGAGCGTGGCATGGGAAACCTACTTCTGTCCTGGCAGCACGGGTACGTGAGCTCAAGGAGAGAAACGCTAACAGAGGGAGTTCCACTAGAATGAAGGTAGCCTCAGCCTCCCATGAGCAAGCTGCCAGGTATTACGGAGGTGGGAATGCTGTGTCAGATTCCCTCGAAGGAACCTCTACCATGTATGTCCAAGAAGGGAATAATAACCAGTGTTAGAGGGGCCCTGCCTCTAGCCAGGAAGAGGCACGGGAAAATCGGGTTTTTTGGACTGTGTGGATTCGATGGCCTGGCACATCAGAGCCACAAAAATATGAAGCTTTGGTAGATACTGGGTCGCAGTGTACTCTAATGCCATCAGGACATGTGGGGGCAGAACCGATTTCCATTGCCGGGGTGACGGGGGGATCACAGGAACTGACTCTGGTTGAAGCCGAGGTGAGCCTGACCGGGAAGGAGTGGCAGAAACTTCCGATTGTGACCGGCCCAGAGGCTCCATGTATTCTGGGCATAGACTTCCTCAGGAATGGATATTATAAAGACCCTAAAGGACTCAGATGGGCTTTTGGAATAGCTGCTGTGGAGACAGAGAACATTAAGCAGTTGAACACCTTGCCCGGACTATCAGAGAACCCATCTGCAGTGGGACTCTTGAAGGTAGAAGAACAACAAGTACCTGTTGCCACCTCGACAGTGCACCGTCGGCAGTATCGGACAAATCGGGACGCCGTGATCCCCATCCACAAGATGATCCGTGAGCTGGAGAGCCAAGGGGTGGTCAGCAAAACCCACTCACCCTTCAACAGCCCCATCTGGCCTGTGCGCAAGTCTGATGGAGAATGGAGACTGACTGTGGACTATCGTGCATTGAATGAAGTGACTCCACCGCTGAGCGCTGCTGTGCCGGACATGCTGGAACTTCAGTACGAGCTGGAGTCCAAGGCAGCGAGGTGGTATGCCACTATTGACATTGCCAATGCATTTTTCTCCATTCCTCTGGCTGCAGAATGCAGGCCTCAGTTTGCTTTCACCTGGAGGGGCGTGCAGTACACCTGGAACCGGCTGCCCCAGGGGTGGAAACACAGCCCCACCATCTGCCATGGGCTGATCCAGGCTGCACTGGAGAAAGGTGAGGCTCCGGAACATCTACAGTACATCGATGACATCGTTGTGTGGGGAAAGACTGCAGCTGAAGTATTCGAGAAAGGAGAGAGGATCATCCAGATTTTGCTGAAAGCCGGGTTTGCCATCAAGAAGAGCAAAGTCAAGGGACCTGCCAGAGAGATCCAGTTCCTGGGAGTAAAGTGGCAAGATGGACGGCGGCAGATCCCCACTGAGGTCATTGATAAGATCACAGCAATGTCTCCACCGACCAGCAAAAAGGAAACACAAGCTTTCCTAGGAGCCATAGGTTTTTGGAGGATGCACATTCCTGAGTACAGTCAGATCGTGAGCCCTCTCTACCTAGTTACCCGCAAGAAGAACAATTTCCACCGGGGCCCTGAACAGCAACAAGCCTTTGCCCAGATCAAGCAGGAGATTGCTCATGCAGTAGCCCTTGGCCCAGTCAGGACGGGACCAGATGTGAAGAATGTGCTTTATTCTGCAGCCGGGAACAACGGTTTGTCCTGGAGCCTTTGGCAGAAGGTGCCAGGGGAGACCCGAGGCCGACCACTGGGTTTCTGGAGTCGAAGTTACAGAGGATCTGAAGCCAACTACACTCCCACAGAGAAGGAGATCTTGGCCGCCTATGAAGGAGTTCAAGCCGCCTCAGAAGTGATTGGCACAGAAGCACAACTCCTCTTGGCACCCCGACTACCAGTGCTGGGGTGGATGTCTAAAGGAAAGGCTCCCTCCACGCACCATGCCACCGATGCCACATGGAGCAAATGGACTGCCCTCATCACACAGCGTGCCCGTATTGGAAACCCAAATCGCCCTGGGATTTTGGAGATAATTACAAACTGGCTGGAAGGAGAAAACTTCGGTTTCACGGACGAAGAGGAGCAGGAACAAGTGACACGGGCTGAAGAAGCTCCTCCGTACAACCAACTGCCAGCAGAAGAAACACACTACGCTCTTTTCACTGATGGTTCCTGTCGCATCGTGGGAATGAACCGTAAGTGGAAAGCAGCCGTATGGAGCCCCACATGACAGGTTGCAGAAGCCACTGAAGGAGACGGGGGATCAAGTCAGCTTGCTGAACTCAAAGCTGTTCAATTAGCCCTTGACATTGCTGAAAGAGAGAAGTGGCCAAAGCTCTACCTCTACACTGATTCGTGGATGGTAGCCAATGCTCTGTGGGGCTGGCTGGAAAGGTGGAAAAAGGCCAACTGGCAGCGTAGAGGAAAACCAATCTGGGCTGCTGATGAATGGAAGGACGTTGCCACTCGTGTAGAGAAGCTGCCTGTGAAAGTCCGCCATGTAGATGCCCATGTTCCCAAGAGTCGGGCTAATGAGGAACACCAAAACAACAAGCAGGTAGATCAGGCTGCCAAGATAGAAGTGTCAAAGATAGATTTAGATTGGCAACACAAGGGAGAGTTGTTCCTAGCCAGATGGGCCCATGATGCCTCGGGTCATCAGGGCAGAGATGCCACCTATAAGTGGGCCCGAGACCGAGGGGTGGATTTAACCATGGACAGTATTTCTCAGGTTATCCATGACTGTGAGACATGTGCTGCAATCAAACAAGCCAAGCGGGTGAAGCCCTTATGGTATGGTGGGCGGTGGTCCAAATATAAATATGGGGAAGCCTGGCAGATTGACTACATCACCCTTCCCCAAACTCGCCAGGGCAAGCGTTATGTGCTAACCATAGTGGAAGCCACCACTGGATGGTTGGAGACCTACCCTGTGCCTCATGCTACTGCCTGGAACACCATCCTGGGCCTGGAAAAACAAGTCCTGTGGAGACATGGCACCCCTGAGAGAATCGAGTCAGACAATGGGACTCATTTCAAGAATAGTCTTATAAGCACCTGGGCTAGAGAACATGGCATTGAGTGGGTGTACCATATTCCTTATCATGCACCAGCAGCCGGGAAAGTTGAACGGTGCAATGGCCTGCTTAAAACTACCTTGAAAGCACTGGGTGGGGGAACCTTCAAGAATTGGGATACTAATTTAGCAAAGGCCACCTGGTTGGTGAACACTCGAGGTTCCACCAACCGAGCAGGTCCTGCCCAATCTGAGCCCTTGCAAAAGACAGACGGAGATAAGGTTCCAGTGGTACACGAGAGGTATGCTGGGAAAAACTGTTTGGATTAATCCTGCCTCCAGCAAAGACAATCCCATCCGTGGGGTTGTCTTCGCTCAGGGACCAGGTTGCACCTGGTGGGTGATGCAAAAGGATGGAGAGACCCGATGCATACCTCAAGGGGACCTTGTTTTGGGGTGAACTACCCATGACAATGTGGCTGTATCCATATTTGCATATATATATGTATTTTTAACAGTTAAAACTCAATGTAATATGTTGGTATGGGAAAAAAATTCGGGGTGGATAATGTTGGGGGTTAGGTTTGTTCCTTTTTTTTCTCTAAAGAAATTTTCCCCACAAGTTACCAAGGAGACCAAGTGTTGGATACTGGAGAGCACTTAACCAAAACAAAGAGGTGGACAAAAAGTGGAAGGGGGAGATAACGCAGGTAAAAGACAAAGCTTGAGGCAGCTGCGTGCTTTTCTGCTTCCGGCATTCGGGGAGACGCGTGTCTCCCGCTCCTCAAGGAGCTCAGCCGCCGCAAAGCACGCCGAGCGGAGAACGGCTGTTGCTGGCTGGAGGAGTTTCACTGTGGCCAAAGGGATCCAGTCCTGGGAAATCTACTATCACCGGTTCGACCTGAATCCTGAGTTTTTCTCTGCCACTCGCGGAAGCTGGGCCGCTTTCTGCCTCGCCTTCGGCTTCTTTGGCGCTGCTCCTCTTGCTGCAGCGTGACCCTGCACCCCCTGCGCTGCCGGGACACCCTGCCATCCCGGCTACTAGCCTGGGACTTTTCCACTGTTCCAGCTTGGTGCTCTGAGGATCCTGCAGGGACACCGAAACCAAACTGCCCTGGGTTTTGTGAAACAAAGCCCTCAAGGTTCTTGGTACTGTTGTCGTTTGTCATTAATGCTGTAGTTGTTTGGTGGGGGGGAGTTTTTTTATTTTTGTGTTTGTTTGCTTTGTATTACATACTAGTAAAGAACTGCTATTCCTATTTCCCAAATCTTTGCCAAAGAGCCTCTGATTGTAATTTTACCTAGCAGATACCTGTCTTCCTAAACCAAGACACCAGGGCTCCGGCAGAGTGCGCTTTGCTTTGCTTTCATTCCTCCTGGAGGTAATTGGATCAATTATCTCTGACCCGAGCTGAGCTTGCTGTAAAGGGGCAGGAGGTTTGTGGAGCCCCAGGAATGGGGAATATTCCTGGGATACTCCAGGAAATGTTCCTGGGATGGCTCCAGGGAATCCTGGTGTGCCACAAAAAGCTCAGGAGCCTTTGATGTTTGTTTGGCTGCAGGGAGAGGAGTCCGTTAGAATCAAAAAGCTGCATTTGATGTAGAATATCCTGAATTTCATCGTTTCAATCTAAGCAGAACTCCCAGTCTTAAAGCTTGGTTTTAAAAGAGATTTTTGTGCAGTGGAGATTTCTTTGACGTGCCTGGAAAATTCTCATCTTCCCGAGGGACATTTTGGGTGAAAGTTCTGGATTCTGGAGGACAATGAGGGGACCCAAAGGAGCAGTTTGGGAGCTCCCTGTCCCCCTGAGCTGTCCTGGTCCTTTCTGGGCTCCTCGGGACCAGCTCTGAGGCTTTGATTGGACGCTTTCCTTGTGAATTTGGGGTGTTTTTTAAAGAAAACCTTTCGTTGGACACTGTCACCCGTGCTTTTTGGTTGTTGAGGGTTCTGGTGTTGCCTTCGTAGGCTTTAGGAAGGGAACTTTATCCCAAGAAATCCTCCCTTTTCCAGGGACCTCTCACTAGAGGTCAGCACTGCCACGTTGCCGGCTCGGGAATGTTGGATGGTTGGGATTAAAACCACCGAGGCTGCAGCTGCTGGGGCTTGTTTGGGTGCCTGATGTGCACCAGCCTTGGTCCTGGCACGAGGTGTCCATCCTGGGGTGTCCATCCTTGGCAGTGTCCAAGGCCGGGCTGGACATTGGGGTTTGGAGCACCCTGGCGTGGTGGAAGGTGATTTTGAAGGTCCTTCCAGCCCAAACCAGTCTGTGATCCCATGGAACCGAGTCCAGTCTTTGGGAAAAGCACCTCAGTGCCTTCAATCAGCTTCTCTTTGAATGTTTATTAATGGAAGGCAAAGCAAAGGGATGAGCTGGGAGGGAAAAAAGGGGAGTGGCATGGTCTGAGGGCTGAAGACATGGAGCTGTCAAAAGGGAGGAAGGGTGGAGGGAAAAGGGACGGATGGTGTAGCAAGGCAGGGAGAGGGTTGAAGGCACGGGAGCTTCCCACAGGCATCAGCTGCGTCAATCATCAGCTGTGCCTGGAGCTCCGGCTCCTCCGTCTCCAGGCGGTCTCATCTTCTGTGGCCCCTGAAGGTCTTCTAAGGCCACCGGTTCTTCTGAGCTAGCAGATGACTGCAGTTCTGCAATTCGCTCCTCGAACATCAGCTGGACAAAGAGGCTTATCCGAGAGGGGCTGTCGTCGTCTCTCAGGACCTGAAGAGCTGGAAGAGACAGGCACAGAGCCCCGGTCAGAGCCCGGATGTGCGGGAGTCCAAGGAGACCCTCCTGCCAAGGGCCATCCGAGCCAGCTCCTGCCGTGGCCGCCACAAGAGAGGAGAGAGAGGCCAACGGGATTCGCCGCAAGGTGCTAAACACGAATCGCCCCGCACGCGTCCCCGAAATCTCTCCGTGTTCTGCGCACGCCAGCCCTTGACCGCACAGGGAGCCAGGCCCTCCGCAGGCAGGACAGGGATTGCAGCCCCCTGCGCGAGCATTGCGGCTCCCCCCGGCAGCCCCGCTGAGAACCCGCTGCCCTCACTCACCCTCGCTGAGGGCCTGGAGCTCTTCCTTCTGCCTCCTCAGGCGCACCCCGGCGATCCCTGGGAACACAGAGCCTGTCAGGGCCCCAGCGGCACGGCGCCCTGCCAGCGGCGCTGCCAGCCCTGTGGCCACACGGCCTCCTGCCCCGGCAGGGCTCGGCCCGGGCCCTTGCCGCATCCTGCCGCCCAAGGGCACGGCCGCAGAGGGCGGCAGCAGCCCCGAGGGCAGGCGCGGCTCCACGGCGCCGGGCGCGGATGCCGCTGCCGGGACGGGGGCTGGGGCTGGGGCTGGGGCTGGGAGGGAGCCCGGGCTCGTGGCTCACCGATGAGCTTGATGGCCGCCTCTCGCAGGGGCTCCTGTGGGTGCTCCAGGTAGGGCAGGGCCAGGCGCAGGTGTTCGGCCGCTCGGCTCTTGTCGTCTGCCAGCTGGAGAGAACGGCAGGAGGGAGGGAAGGGTTGGCGCGGGCTCAGCCCCTCGGCCGGGCGCTCCCGGCGCCCAGCCCCGGCCTGCGCTGCCCGCACAGCCCCGAGGCCCGGCCAGCGGGCGCCAGGCTCCGGAGGGGGCGGAGGGCCGGGTGCTGCCCGGGGAGCCGCGGTGCCGCCCCGCCCCGCAGCCCCGCTGGGCCGGCGCTCCGTCGGCGCCCGACTCGGGGCACAGGAGCCTGGAGAAGAGCCCGCGCGGCCCCACGGAAGGGAGCGGCGTGTGGGGCGCAGGCCGGAGCCCCTGCGTGCGGCGCTGGGCAGGGGCCACGGCTGCCAGCCCCGCACACCGAGCCCCGCCGTCAGGGGGCTTCTCCAGAGGCCGTCCTTACCACACACTCGGCGAACTTGAACAGCTTCTCCATCTTCAGCACGTGCTCGAGGTCGCTCCTCTTCAGGAAGCCGGCCGCACAATGCAGCGTTTCCCGAGAGGCCTGGAGAGCAGCAGAGACGGGAGCTGGCAGCGCAGCCCAGCCCAGGGCACGGGCCCTGCGTCCCTGCGCCAGGGCCAGCAGGAGGCTGCGAGCCGGGAGAGGTGCCCGGGCAGGAGGCAGCCGAGCCCCCTGTCAGGGATGCACCGGCATCACACAACGCCTCACCTTGGCCACGCGCTCGTTCACCTCGTGGCAGTGCAAGTAGAGTGGGAGCAGGCTCTGGCTCACAACTGTGTTCAGTGGCTCTTTGCCCTCATCCGCTACCAAGCCCATCACCTTTTGGAAAAGCTGAATGGAGAGCAGCTGCACCTGGCTGTTGTCCTGAAGGAAAGGAAGCGGAGGAGGCCTCAGCACCAATTTCTCCAGCCCAGCCGGGCAAAAGCCTAATAATCCCCAGGGCACAAAGTTTCTGCGCAGCAGCTAATGCCCGTGGCACGCAGAGCCTTACGTTTCCAAAGAGCGACAGGAGGAGGTCGGCTAGCTTCAGGGCAGTGGTCCTGCCGATCACGGAGTCTTTCCGCTGGCACACATTGGTGAGCGCAGAGAGGGACATGGCGACCACCTCTCCGTCGGCATCCCCAAGCCGCTCCAGGAGGCTTGGAAGCAGGCTGCGTACACCTCCGGCCTGTATGGAACACAAGGCTGTGCTGGGAAGCCACCAAGAGCTGCAGCGCCAACACCGCCCTGGCTCTGCTAGCCCACCCTGCCGCTGCTGGGCCCAGAGGCCAAAGGCCTGTCCCGAAGCACTCGAGCAGCTGGAGCAGGAGGCAGGAGAGCTGGGAGCAGCTGCCTCAGCTCCTGAAGCCCAGCCAGCCCAAGGGGCTGCTTTCCCCAGCGCAGCTTCAGCCGCTGCCCCCTTCTCACCATCGAGGGCTCCTCGCTGAGCAGCACAAGGCCTTTGAGCGCCAGGTGACGTCTCTGCCTGCACGTGCCCCGCAGGTGCCTTGACATCTCCTCCAGGACACGGCCTGCGCATTCCCTCAGGTCCAGGAACTTGATGACCTGAAAGGCACAGGGCAGTGACAGGTGACCCGAACAGCAGGAGCCCAGAAGCGCACAGGGCCGGGCCCAGGCAGCAGCAGCAGCAGCAGCACAGGGCTCGGGCACCGGCCCAGGCAGCTGCAGCTACGAGAGGGCAGAGGGCTGAGAGGCAGCTGAGCGAGGCAGCGCTGGCTCACCTCCACCAGGAATGCCAGGGAGGGCAGATCCCAGCGTGGCTCCTCCCTGCTTAGTGGCTGGAGTAGGTAGAAGCCAATGCGGGAACAGCTGTGGCCCAAGTGACGGCGCATCTCCCTGTCAGGGGGAAAAAGGCAGCAAGAGCCTGAGGTGGGGGGGACAGTCTTCTCCCAGGAGGTCTAACTCACAGGTCCGGTCTTTCCCCAGTATCCCTGGAGGGGGATGTGGGCGCTTTGGGAGGCGGCCCCTTCTGGGCACCCTCCTCTGCCAGCCTTTTCCAGTCGGCTTGGCCGTCCCTCGGTGACGAGGCCCTCGAGGCCATGAGCACAGGGACTGTGTGGGGCACAGGGGACAAATGTGGGAGAGAAGGGGTTCTCACCTGGCCAGCAGACCCACGGCATAGTGCTGGGTGTCAGCACAGAGCAGCGTGTCCCAGCCACGCTTGCGCTCCATAGCCATCATCTCTGTGTTCCACCACATTTGGCTGAACAGAGCCTTCATGGCCTGCACTGCAAACCTGTGTGCAGAGCAAAACCCAGGTCACACGGCGAGCGCTGGCGCCGGCCACAAGGACATTGAAAAGACAGGAGGACTGGCACCTGTTGGGGTTGCTGGGAAGGCCGTGTTCCTCCTGGCACGCTCTCCAGAAGTTAGCAACTTCCACTGGCATCTCTTGTGTGGTGATGACAATGTGGAAGAGGAGAGCAACAAACAGACGGGCTGAATGAAGGAGCACTGCCCTGTGGCATTTGGGCACCTGGACAGTCAGCCACAGCCCCAGAGTTGCCTGCAAAAGAAGCAGCCCGAGACAGAGCTCAGTGCTAAGATGTCCGTGTGGCAGGGCCCGAGGGGAGACGCGGGGGGAGCGACGGGCCTGGAGCCCCCTGAGCCTGCCCTAAGCCAGTGCCTGAGGCAGGGAGAGGACGGAGAGCTGATGGAGAGGCGACCGGGGAGCGAGCAGAGGCCGGTTCCAGAAGCTCACCGCCAGGGCAAAAACGTCCTCGTCGTCGCCATCGGAGGTGGTCGTTGTATGCAGAGGCCAATCCTCCATCACGCGGATGAGTGCTGGCAGCACCTTCTCCGCTGTCACAGCCGACGAGCCTATGGCTCTCCACATGCTTGCAGCAGCTCTGTGGGATTGGAGCTCTGTGTCAGGGCCGTCTCAGTCACAGTAGCATGCCCTGTGCAGCTGTGGAGGCCCAGGTGACAGAGCCCTGGTGCCCTGAGGGGCAGGGAGGGAGCATGGCAGCAGGCTGGTGGAACAGAGGGGCCGAAGGGTCCTGGACCGCTCCGCCTGTCTGGCAGAGCCCATTGGACAGGCTCTGCAGGGCAATGGGCCCTAAAGGCTGCTGAGCCCTGAGCTCTCAAGGCAGGTGGGCCCCATACCTGTCACACGTTGGGGCACAGCGCAGGAGGGTCAGCACAACGTCAGCAGGTTGCTCTTCGGCCAGCCTCAGAAAGTCCAAGCGCATCCTGGCATCCAAAGTGACACAGGCCGCCAGTCTCTGGTGAAGGTCCTTCACCATG
The DNA here is from genome assembly GCF_029207755.1 of Chamaea fasciata. Classification (NCBI taxonomy): domain Eukaryota; kingdom Metazoa; phylum Chordata; class Aves; order Passeriformes; family Sylviidae; genus Chamaea; species Chamaea fasciata. The sequence goes on from NW_027094497.1 coordinate 51,893, forward strand.
GCTGGCACCTGGAGGATACATGGGGAAGACCTGGAGCGCTGTCCAAGGGAGCAGCTTTCCCCAAGAAGTGCTTCCCCTCCTGCCACACTCTCCTGGCCTCCAAGACTCAGGGTCTCTTTTGTGTTGGTGTTTCTGAAGGCCACGCACTCAGTCACTGCCATGTTCATATTTGCTGCGTCATTGATTGCAGCATCCAAGCGCTGAGCCAAATCTGGGCTGACATTGGGCTCTGCCTGGAGCTCAGTCGGCCTGCGGTCAGGCTCAGCTGTTGCACGGCTTCTGCTCGTCCTACGCCGAATGGGCACGAGCCTCCGGAACATCTGCAGGAGAGCAAAGGACAGGGAAGAGAGACGCGTTCCATGGAGTGCTCCAAGCGCGGAGCTCGGCCGAGCAGTGACAGCAGGCCCAGCCCAGGCGGGGATGGCTGCACGTACCTTCAGTGATCTGCGGAAGCGGCCACGGGTGGGCTTCTTCTCCTGTGTCTGCTCCATGGTTGCATCTGGCAAAGAGCGAGCGCAGCCAGAGCTGAGGGGTTGCAGGAGCGGCCAGAGAAGCCAGCCCTGCTCTCCCCAGGCAGGGACAGCCCCAGGATGCCCCAGGGGATGGAGCACAGCTGCTGCAGGGGCAGCCTCGGCCCCTCTTCCATCCTGTCAGTGGGCGGAATGGGAACGGGGATGGGATGGGATGGGGCCAAGCTGTCCGCAGCCATCGGCCTTGTGGCCCGGCTCTGCCACTCACCATCCTGCTGTGGCTGGAACTGCTCCAGCTCTTGAGGGGGTTGTGCTGGAGCATCTCCAGGGCTTGTATTTCTTCTCCTCCAGCAAATTGTGAAGAGGTCGCGAAATCTGCCCGCCATGTCAGCGTCTGGCCTCGAGGGCACCTTCAGACAGATGCCTCTGAGGAAACCAGGGAAAACCCTGAGGCAACAAGTCGTGCAGTTGTGCCTTGAAGGCACCTGCGACAAAGAAGCCTCAGGAAGGCTGCAGGACAGCAAGTCCTGCACACTGGTCTTGAGGGCTCCTGCCACAACGACAGGAGACTCCTTGTGGTGCTTCAGGTGACCAGATCCTGTGGTCTGGCCGCGAGGGCACCGACCGCAGGGTTGGGAGATGCCTCGGGAAAGCTCCGAGTCACCAAGTCCCGCAGTCTGGCCGCGAGGTCAGCTGCAGGAGCAGCGCTTCGGAAAGGCTCCGGGTCGGGCACAAACGAGCGGGCTGTGTGGGAACTCCTCACAGCACCTCTCTGGCGCGTCCTGTCCCGTGGCGTGCTCCGAGCACTGTGGCGTGGCTGCGTTGTTGCCAGCACCTATGTCACCGCGTGTCACAAAGGCTCCTCGGACACCCTGTGCCATTCCCTGCCACGGTGACCACGCTGCTGCACCGTGTCACAAAGGGCCCATGCACACCCTGCCACCTGCCCCGGCCCTGCCCCCGCTCCACCCAAAGTGGCCCAGGTTGGAAGGAATCCCTCGGCCCAAGTGTCTAAGAGAGCCCAACAGGACCTTGAATGATTTGATGGCTCGAGCCATCGGCAACCGCTGCCCTGCTCTGCGGGCTCAGGGCGGCAGAAGGAGCCCCCAGGGCTGCCGACGCAGCCGCAGCGGGAAGGGCAAAATTTCCCCAAAATTCCTGAAATTTTCCCAAAAGTCTCCAAAATTTCCCCAAAATGTCCCAATTCCCAAAAATTCCTCAAATAATCTAGCCAAATCTATTAAAATTCCCCCAGATCTTCCAAATTTCCCCAAAAATCCCCAATTTTCCCTAAAATTTCCCCAAATTACCTAAAACCACCAAAATTCCCCCAAATTATCCCAAAATTTCCCCAATTTTCCCCCCAAATTCCTGATTTTTCCCCAAATTTTTCCCTAAATTTTCTCAATTTTGGACCCAAATTTTCCCAAATTTTCCGAAATTTTTCCCAAATTTCACCAGTTTTGACCCAAATTTCCCAAATTTTGGCCCAAATTTCCCAGAATTCCCTATTTTCCAAAAAAACCCTTGCCAAATTTCTCCATTTTTGACCCGAGTTTCCCAAATTTCCACCAAAATTTTCCAAAAGCTCCCAAAATCCTTTAAAATTTCCCATGTCCCCCCGAAATTTCCCAAATTTCCACCCAAATTTCTCCAATTTCCCCATTGTTTACCCAAATCCGAGGGATTTCCCCCCATTTCCTCACGTGGGGGGAGGGGCAGCTCCAGCTCCGGTGCCTCCTCTGCGGCAGGAGGGGAGGGGAGAGAAAAAGTCACAGAAATCGTCAAAATTGACCCAAAATTGACCCAAAATGGCCAAAAAATGACCCAAAAATATTCAAAAATGAGTCAAAATTGTCCAAAATTGACCCAAAAGGAGCCAAAACCACCCAAAATGATAAAAAGATCAAAAATGTCAAAAATGTCCAAAATTTGGCCCAAAAGGAGCCAAAAAATAAGCCAAAAAAAAAGATCAAAAAATTGACCAAAATTGACCCAAAAAAATGAGGAAAAAAAAGGTGAAATGCAATAGGCGAGCAGGGGCCGGCAGCCAGCACGGAGGGGCAGAACCCCGCAGCACCGCTCGGAGCCCCTGCCTACAGCAAGAGGCACTCGAGGGCAACAAGAAGAGTCTTGGTGGGGGCCAGAACAGTCTGTAGACAGTCCAGCTGCTTCTAGCCGAGTGTTCACACCCCTAAGTCACCCAGATGTCTGATCAATTATCCTTCTCTGTGCTGCCAAATTCAGGTCCCTTGTTTTGTGTACAACGCAAACAGTACCTGCAGTAAGACGGATTCTCCCCACACTCCCCTTTTTGATTAAAGTAGCTAAAGCATTGCTATTGTAAATGTACATTGACTCTTTTTTACATGGCAATAGGAAGTTCAAGTATTTAATAAAAACCTGAAGTATGTATTTACACGGTGTTCTGATCAATTGATTTTGGTCAAAAGGTGATAGATACAGAAACTACACATTTACTGCTGGAATAAAGATATTTCAGATCCTGTACATTACTTATCCTGGAATTCAAATGTGAACATGATGTTGTGACTAAACCAAACCTTGTCACTCTTCCCCCATCACCCTCTCAGCCACTGAAGGACTAAGCAACAGTTTTCAGTTACTTTGACCAATTAATTCTTCACGACAGTAAAATCAAGGAGTCGCACAGATTTCTGTGCCACTTTCACAACAATAGATTAGAATCCCATTTGGATCTATTTCTTATTTCTTACCAATATTGTCACTAGTTAGTCTAGTCACAGCTAATGAGAAAGTTTCATTAGCTTCCAGCTGTCTTTGAAAACAGATGTAATCATCATGTGTGCATATACTTACATAGATTTACAATGGGCAGCTTAAATTCCTTCAATGCTGTTAGTGATGCAGAAGCCCAGAGAACTTTATTAACCAATTATCTGGTATCAAACTTCTTTTGATCCGCATGTCTAAGGATCAAGGGTTTACAAGATTTGCTGAACTGACATTGGTTTCAACTAAATGAACTCAAGAACTGAATCAGAACACTTTCAAATTCTCCTTAGTTTTACTGTTGTTTCACTCCTCTGGAATAAAGAAATTGACCAGTTGAATGTTAATCTAAAGCAAAAAATATGCAATATTATGGCCACCACTTAAAACCCAAACTTTTGTAATAAAGCATTATTCCATGCACATGTCAAAAATGCTTAATCAACCCAAAGATCAGAAATAATATGCAAGAAAGGAAATAAACATCTGAAAGCCTTTAAAGCTCAGTAACACTGGATATGTTCAATAGCAACTAAGACATAATTTGCTTTATTTTTTTTTCAAGCTCCATCATTAAGAGACTGATTAATTACACAGTGCAGAAATTAAAATCTCATGGCAACTCACTCCAAACAGTCTGCACTGCAAAGCATCTGTAATTCAAATAGAAGTTTCAGATAAATGTAGTGTGCAGTGAATTCCAGCAGTACCTCAGGCTCTGGGGTACTGGGTAGACGGAACCACACAGATGCCAAACCCTGCTGATCTCTCACACAAGTGAGCCTATGTGGCCAAAGACTTCTTTTGCAAAAACCCAGATGCTTGTGCTGGCAGGCAGAATGCAAAACACAGTGGTCTGTAGCACCTGCCTCTTCTGCATCTTCACATTGGTTAGTCCCCAGAAGTTTTAGTTATGTCTGCTTTATTCTCTGTTCCAGTTCATGCTTGTGTTTAATAAGCCGTTCTATTTCTGTTCCTAAAGTTTGCAGGTTTTCCTTCGTGGGAGGGGAAAAAATGATAAGTTATACAGGGAAATTAATCCATCAGCACAAAATGCACTAATAAGTCAAAATTAGTGTTTATGTCAGCAGGTTGATACTTTCAAGTATCCAGAACAAATGCAAATTATCAGAGTCAGAAAAAAAACAAACTCATTTCAATAAAAAACTCAAAGCTCTTGGCAAGTCCTTTTTTGCAGTTACCAGTACTCCACAGGATGCCCAGAAGGTAGAATGCTAGTTCCCCTAAGCATTTAAGGGAAATGATGATTACAGGAAGAGATCTCCAGCTTGTGCACAACCCTGCAGCCCAGCTGGCAGCCTGCACACCATTTTCCAACCTGCCAGCTCTCCGTGGCAGCAGAGGTGCTGCCCCAGCAGCTCAGGAGGGCCAGGCAGGCAGAGCCCATGCTCCTGGTTCCACATGCCCAGGGGAGAGCATGGAGAGACCCTGCCCTGCTGAAGGCACAGGCACTCCAGGTCTTATCTCAAGCAGCAGCCCATTAGTGCAGCATACTCTGAGGGTACCAAACTGGAGGAACAGGGCATCATGTCACGTAACTCCCCGGTTAACCTCAATGCTATCAGTGGCACCAAATCACAATGAGCTGACTTCTGAAAAGCCTTTCACAGCATGCAGTGAAGGAAGCATCTAAGAACCACAAGAATGTGCACAAGAACTGGCACAGCTACTCACTTTCAATGTAATATTCTTCAGGAATGTATCTTCTAACACAGCCTGAAGCTTCCTGTTTATCTCTAAGGAGAGTTCCAAGGTGAGCCCACTGTCTGCAGGGTGAGATGTATACAGAGATGCCATAATCCCACCACGCCTGCTCAAGTGAACTTTGTTGAAGTCAGAGGCCTCTGATGAGAGGGTTCCAGCCTCTTCCCTCAAAATATAGCTCTGAATAATTCTGGAGGATAAAAAAATAAAAAAACCAACATCATAGCATTGCAAGGCAGAGAAGAGTTTGATGCTGAAATAACTTTAGATTCCTGACATGAGTAATTTTACTTTCAAGCAGTACTGTATTACCAAAAAAAAGCAGTAAAAGTTTACTCCTGCAATTTCTATGCCAGAGGAAAACCTGAGATACCAGTAGTGATACAGGAAATGCTGGCAAATCAAGAGACTACAATGTGCAGCATTTACTTATTTAAAAGTATTCTGAAAAGATACTGGGACAAGAAAGATCTTTCTGGTAAAAAGTCTACTTTTCTTTGCTGAAGGACTCCAGACACGGAATCTTAAGCTTTCTACACATGAGAAAAAAATTACAAAGTCACTTCTCAAGAGTTTAGGAGGGGCTGGTTCAGCTCAGCCTTGCTGATAAAGCAATTTGGGTTTTCCCTCATCAATCTGTTTCATTACCTACAAATGCAGAATTGGAGAAGTTGTTGGATATTTTTGCGTTTTTCTGCAGCTGGCGGCAGGAGACTTTGCTCAGACTGGGGGTTGGGGCTGTCCAGCCTGGAGAAGAGAAAGACCTGGGGAGATTTCATTGGGGCCTTCCAAGACCACAAGGGAGCCTGAAAGAGATGCAGAGGGACCTTGGACAAGGACCTGGAGTGCCAGGACAAGGGGGAATGGCTTTAAACTATGGGAGGAGAGATTTAGATGGGATCTTGGGAAGGAATTCCTCCCTGGGAAGGTGGGGAGGGCTGGGCTGGAATTCCCAGAGCAGCTGTGGCTGCCCCTGGATCCCTGGGAGTGTCCAAGGCCAGGTTGGAGCCCCTGGGACAGTGGGAGGTGTCCCTGCCCGTGGCAGGGTGGGGCTTGAAGGTCCTTCCACCCCAAATTCCATGATTCCAACCCAAAGATAACCTGGATTGGAGGCAGCAGTGCCTGGGGGCTAAAGCACCTTCCCAGCTGTTATCAGAACAGGAGTTGCAGACATTTTATCCCTGGGTTTTCTTCCTTGTCCCTCAGCTGGGAGGTGATGGGAACGACCAGCAGGAGCTTCCCCAGGCCCTGGGAGTGGGACACTGGGAAGGGGACACTGGGAGTGGGACACTTTGGGAACGGGATACTTTGGGAGTGAGACACTGGGAATGGGACACTGGGAGTGGGACACTGGGAGTGGGACACTTTGGGAGTGGGACACTTTGGGAATGGGACACTGGGAGTAGGAGACTGGGAATGGGACTCTTTGGGATACTGTGGGAATGGGACACTTTGGGAATGAGACACTGGGAATGGGACATTTTGGGACAGTTTGGGAAGGGGACTCTTTGGGAGTGGGACGCTTTGGGAGTGGCACTTTTGCAACCACTATTGGCTTTGTGGTTTATCCTGAGACAACAGACCCAACCATAAATTGTCACTTCAGGGCCAGCATTTAGTGCCAGCTCAGGGAAATGCAGGGTGGTTGTGGCAGGTATTAAACACCCCCAATAAATCCTGGAGGAGGATCCCAGGGTAACAATGCCTGCTTGCCAAATCTGTTTGCAGAGCGCACAAAAGCAACGAGGAAAACATTGCAACAGCACAAAGGTTTTCTCACAGCTCCACCACAGGCTTCTGCCTCAGCAAAGCTGATTGTTGGTGCTTTTCTTCCAGCCCCAAACTGGGATTGAGCCAGGCCCTGCATCCATTGGGACTGGGATGCTGTGGCTGTAGGATAAACCCCCAGCCAAGCCCCGCAGGGAGCCATTTATCCTGTTTGGAGCCCGTTTATTTTTCCTCCTTCCCCTGAAGATGTGTGTGAGGAGCAGAGATTCAGCCAGGCCCTCTTCCCAGGCCCATGGGATGTGTGTTTCTTTCCCATTTCCTGGAAGCGCTCGGTGTTTGGGGAAGGTTGCTGGGCCACGAGGAGCTGCTGGACAACATCCACAGCCCCTCTCAGGCATTTTCTGCTGGGTGGGACTCCCTGAAAATCCCTTCAGCTTTGTAGGGAAAGCACTTTTCCTACGGGGCACACAGGGTGTGAGGCTGGCTCTGGGAAAGAAATATTCCCAGGGAAAAAAGGCTGGGAACGTGCTGACGGCAGCACTGCTCTTTCAGGTGTCACTGTAAGAAGCTTCTAAAAAGCTCCATTTCTGCTTGGTGGGCAGAAAGTGCAGGAAAAAGTGCTGGGAATGTGTGGAGTAGGAGCTGAAATGATGTTGGGACAGCTCGGGCTGGAGGCAGGAATGCTCAGCAGGGAAGGAACAGGCAGCCTTAAAAGAAGAGAAAGCTTGAACATGTGAATTCTAGGCAAAAGAATTTATACAGAGCTGATGAATTATGACCGATTCGCAGCGTGTTTGGGCTCCTGAAGACACAGATTTGGGGTCCCTGACTGTCAGAGCTGTGCTGTGAATTTTGTGGTGGTGCCATCCCCTCCTCCCCAGCACCCCCAGAGCAGGGCTCAGCTGGGCCTCATCCCACCCCTTATCTCCGGTGCATCTGCTGGCTCCAATTCCCCACAAGAATCAGATTTGAAGGAGTGACAAATGCCCTCATCGGTTGTTTCTCCTCTTTTGGTGGGGATGTAAACTCAGAGAAGCCAAGGAAAAGAGCCCAGTGCTTCGCAGGGCTTGGGCAGAGTCCCAGGGGTGAATTCCCAAAGGAATGAGGAGTCTGTTCCCCAGCAGGCTCCATGTTCAGTTGGATCCAGGGAATTCAGCTGGACATCCTGGAGCCAAGGCCTGCTCCAAAGCTTTTCTTGCTGGGGTGGAACATAAGAAGTGTGAGTTCCCAGTTTACCAGGCAGCTCAAACAAGGCAGCAAACACCCCACTTCAGGCGGGGATGTTCTGACTTGGCGTGGCTCTCTAAAGCGGGATTTTTATCCGTTCCCTTTCCTGAGGTCACTTTTCTCTCCCCATTTTCCCCTCCCTATCGCTTTCCAGAGCCATACCCTTGGCACTGGTTGGCAAATGTCAGATATTTCGACTTGGAGTTGTGTTTTCTATGAATGTTTTGTGATGTGGATCTCAAATTTCCAGGAAAAAAAACACCAACAAACAAACAAACAAACAAACAAACAAACAAACTCAACAACAACAACAACAACAACAAAACAGTATTTACCTTCCAGATAAGGAAAAAAAAAAAAGAAAAAATTCATTCCTTTTTTCTTCAGTTTCTTCTAATCTGACTTCATCTCCTGGTTCCCATGCAGGGAGTGGTGGAGTCCCCAGCCCTGAAAGTGTTTCACAATCCTGTGGATGTGCTGGGTTAACAGCTGGGCTGATGCTCCTGGAGGTCTTTTCCAACTTTAGGGATTCTGGGGTGATTCTAAAAGGACAAAGAACTGGTGGTTCCAAAGGGTTTCAGCTCCTCTGGCTGTAACCCAAGCAGATTCCACAGGAGATGTGCATGGCCAGGTCAGCCTGGTGGGATTTCCTTCCCCATCCAAGGGGAAACTGGTTCCTATGTGCAGTCACAGTCATTTACATCTTAGTATCTTTGGGAATGTTGTTCCCAGTGGAAGCAGGCAGAGGTAAAATCCCTTGTGGCCTTCCCAAGTCTCTGGGATCCATTCCTCGTGCTGGTGGTCAGGGGTGGGTGGAATTCAGGATTTGCCCAAATGGAAGAACTAAAAATAGAAAGAAACCAAGTTGTGAGGGAAAGCTTCTCACAATTTCCACTAAAACAATCCGAGAACTTGCTTTACTCATTTCCTTCTGCTCAAACCAGGTTCTTGTCAATGAATCCTGTTCTTTTTCCTCCTTCTCAAGGAGCATGTGGAGCCCAGGCCCAGCTGTGACTCAGGTGAAAGCACAGCACCATTTTTCCTGCCTCGGGGGAAGAAGGTGAGTCCTGGAGGTCCCCTAAGAAATGACCAAATTTTGCAAGCCAAGGAAGCTGGGATGAATCTTTCCTTGAAACTCTGGGCTGGGAATAATTCCCTTCACATTTCCTGAGTGGGGATGAGCTGGTTGTGGTGCCAGGAAAGGCCTGGGGAATATCTCAGATACTCACCTGTATCTGAGGATTTGTGTTTTATTCACTTGGCATTTGTGGGGAACAGCAAGGCGAACACACTCGTTTCCTTCTCTCAGGCCGTGAATAACACTGAGGAAATTGTTTGCACTTGGAAACCACAAGGTGGGGAGCTCAGGGACATCAAAATGCAAAGAATTGTAATCTGTGGGTGAAACTCTGAAATCGAGTGTTGAGCAAGATGCTTCTAAAGGAAACAATATATTTTCAGAATTAGATCACTAGGGATTTTTTTCTGCTGTGCAAAATAATTTCTCATTCACTCTTTGAAGGAAATAAAGAAGAAAATTGCATTTCACCTCCCTCTCCAGCTCCTTACTTTAATGTATACCTAGGCAGAATTTCTTGTCCTCTAATTTGAATTATCAGTTTGTGAAATGGTTTTTTCCTCCCCTCTTCCAGCTTGTTTCCAATTCTTTGCCTATAAGGAAATGATTGTGCTCCCCCTTTCCCACCCTTTTCTCATCCAAATTAGAGCTTTTTGTCATTTTTTTCCCCCATGGTATCACTTTCTTGGGTTATGAAGCAAAGCCTCATGCTCTGAGATAAACCTGGATACGTGGAGATGACTCAGGATTATTGGAATAATTGTGACTTTTCTTTTTGGGTTTTATTTTAAACCTTCTCAACCCAATGAGAATATTTAACACAACCATGTCAGCTACAGGGGTAGAATTTAATTGAATTTCCTCAGATCCAAGGCCTGGCAGAGCTGCTGAGAAGGAATTCCACAGAGGGGAGGAATTAATCTAAAAGTGAGGGATCAGGTGTATCAGCAAAGGAATTCAAGTTGAGGAAACAAGGGGAGCACTGCATCATGTTGTCTGCTTGGGAAATTCTCCAGGCTGCAGCAGAGAGAAGGAAAGAAAACCAGCCCACCTCAGCCAGGTCTTGGAAAGTCTCCAGCAAAGTTCAGGCACTGGAGGGCAGAGGAAATGCCTGAGGAGGAACTTCTGGATGTGCAGAAAACGCTCAGCCCTGGGCGCGGGAGAAGCAGGAGCCTGCCAGGAGCTCTGCCCTTGGGATAAAGAACTGAGGGAGAGAACACAGAGCTCAGAGGGGGCAGCAGGAGCCTGCAGTGAGGAGCTGCTGGGCTGTCCCACAGCCCTGGATTTGGGAACAGGATGGTTTCTGTGTCAGCCCTGCCACGTGGGGAGCAGTTCCCTGTCCCATCCATTCTGTGCTCCCAGAGGATGAGGAGCCCTGGTGACAACCAGCTCTCCTCGGCCCTCAGCCAGAGAAGGGAAGCAGAGCCCTTGCCCAGGCTGGCAACTTCCTTCACTCCCAGCCTGGGTGACACCAACCTCCAGCATCTGATTCAGGATCAAAGCTTCCTCCTGCAATTCCAGCCCTTAGCGACGCAATCCTTCGTGTCCATCCCGCTGGAAGAAACAGCAGAGTTTGAAGGAGTTTAAATCTTTTCAGAATGCATCTTTTCAAAGGTGAACTACCCAGGAAATGCTTTGCTTCAGTGGCTCTCAGGCAGCTGCAGTTGTTCAGGATTTCCACCAAATAACCTGGAAGATCCTCCAGGAGTTTGTGTATCCTGAGGAAAACAGGCACAACAGGAAAGTTTGTGCATGGAGCCAAGTTCAGGTGTTACCTAGAAATTCAATTCTGGTCCCCAGAGCCCAAAGCTCTGAATTCCCAGGATCACAGAACCCCAAACTGGTTTGGGTGGGAAGTGACCTTCAAACCATTCACCACACCTTCCACTGGACCAGGCTGCTCCAAACCCTGTCCAACCTGACCTGGAGCATCAAAAAAAAAAAAAAAAAAAAAAAAAAAAATTCCTCCTGGAAGTCCTGGCTCAGCTGAGAAGCTGCACATCATTATTGGTGCTCCTGCACTCTCCCAGGGGGTGTTTTTCACTCCATTCCCTGAGCTGGCTGCTGGAGAAGGAGCCTGGCACCAGCTGCCCTCGGGAAAAGCTGTGAATTTTGGGGAGGATGCAGAACAGCATTTAACAGTGTGGGACAGCCATAAACCCACCCTGCTGGTGTGACTCAGCAGAGGCAGGAGCTGTTTGCTTTGGCACAGGAGCTTCCTCAGGCCAGGATCTTTGCTCTCACTGAGATTTGTGGGGCAGAAAAGCTCCCTCAGCCTCTTCCCAGCACTCTGAAGACATCAGACTTGTCTTGGGATGGTGCATAAAGGCCCAATAACATTCGAGTGACACAGAGAGGTTTGTAATAACCCATTCCTCAGCACACGGAGTGATTCAGAACTGTTTGCATGCCTGTGTGGGACAGATCCTTCATCCTCTGAGGGGAAAACGTGAGATTTTTCCTCCAGAAACTGGATAATGGGGTACTGATATTGGAGTCAATTTGATCACGTGAAATACAGCTCCTGCTTGGCTGCAGTTTTGAAGCACCTTCCCAAAGACAGCAATAACTCTGAGGAGCTGAACCCCGAGACTCATCCTTGTCTCCTGGGAGTTTTTACTGCCCTCAGTGCTCCCTGCACCTGCACTGCAAGGAGGGCAGGATTTTATGGCCCCTCGAAAGTCCTGTAAACAGCTTTCCCTGCATTTACTGCTGCTAAACACAGCCTTTGTGGGATCATATGGCACTTTAAGTGCTCTGATTTACAGAGAGGCAGCAACTCCATCTGTAACAACCATCCTAAAGCTGAGTTTAAGAGCGATCCACTGTATTTATTTGGCACATAAACACTCCCCTGCAAGGCATGTGCCTGAACTCACAGGAACATCACGGGCACAGCAAGGTCACAGCCAAGGTGAAGGTGACAGGGGAGAAAGGCAAATCTTGGGAATTAGCAAATGGAAAACCGTCCTTTTCTCCTGGTAAATATTCCGGATACGTGGCTTAAATTTCTTACTCAGATAAAGAGCCTGGTGGTACACAGAACAAGAAAAAGACAACCCCAGGCTCGGTTTAGCTTTAGCTTTCCAAAGTTATCCGTTTTATCTGTGGACAGAAATTGTTTCCCTGGAATTAGGAAACTCCAGGTGGCTCTGTGAGGTCAATTATCTTTGAGCTCCCTCAAGCGCCACTGAAACCTTGGGGTTTGTCACAGAAATCCTTGAGTTTCTTACAAAAAATCCTCGAGTTTGTCATAGAAATCCTCGAGTTTGTCATAGAGATCCTGGAGTTTGTCATAAAAATCCTCGAGTTTGTCATAGAAATCCTCAAGTTTTTTACAAAAATCCTCAGGTTTGTCATAGAAATCTTGGAGTTCGCAACAGAAATCCTCGAGTTTGTCACTGCAATCCTCAACTTTGTCACAGAAACCCTCGAGTTTTGTACAAAACCCCTCGAGTTTGTCACTGAAATCCTTGAGCTGGTCCCTGAAACTTCCCAATTTGTTGCACAACTCCTTTCCTAACGAAGCCCTGTCATTCGAGCCCGTGTTTTTCACAGCAGCTGTAGCGAACGGAGATGCTCGGGTTTCCAGGAATCGAAACCACTTCAGAGCAGTTGAAGGCGATCCATTGAATAACACAGTTCTCTTCTGACAGATCTCTGAAAAGACACGGATCAAGGGAAATGAAGCGTTTTATGTCCAAGAGGAGTTTGCAGCTGATTCCCAACATGATACCTGCGTGTTGTGAGAAGTTGTTTTGACTTTTTTTTCTTTTTCTGTGGTTCCTTCTCAAATTCATGCCTGAGTCGCTGGAAAGTGAACGTGTTGTTCAACATCTCAGGTAAAACTCAGCCCTTTGCTTTCTACACCTTGAAGAGGTAAATAAATCCTCTGGCTTCAGTCCAGAAGTTTTTTAACGTGGTTTTGCCTCATTAAAAGCACATTTTATTTAAGAAGAACATCTTTTAATCAGAAAGCAATTGATGGGCACACAGGATTCAGGTCGTTTTTGGTGCAAGGAGATGAAATTTGATAGCAGACTGGAGCTTTTCACAGTTAAAAAAAATAGCTTTTTCAAGGGTTTGAATAATATGGCAAGAACCTTTTGGAGCAAAGAGCTCAAGAACAAAATGACTTTGGAGAAGAGAAAACTTCCAGTGTTTGAAGGAGCTACAGGGAAACTGGAGTGGGAGTGTTCATCAGGGACTGCCAGGACAGGAGGGAATTCATTTCCACTGTGTAAAAAATGAGCTCCACTCTCTTTTCAAATGTTTATGAGTTGAATAAAAATTAAAGACAGACAATTAGGAGACATAAGAGGAAACATTTCAGCTGGGGTGCCTCACCGGAAAGCAATGCTCTTCTCTTTTCAATGCCTGTGTTTTTAAGGATTGCTGTTTGACATATTCAATAGATATTAAAACCTTTTGTTTGCTTGTTTTAAGTTTTCCTAATTATCTTATTTGATCGATTTGTTTGTGGGCATTTTTCTTGTGTTTGGTAACGTGGGTTTTGGCTGGTTTTATTTTGATAAAGAAACTAGAAATCCAGCAGCTTTTATGTAGGGTGATGACCTCTCCCTCATAATTGTTGGCTTGGTCAGTCTCAGATGTCACAAAGAAAAAAATGAATTTTTCTGCTATTCACACTCTGTCCCAATCAGAAAATACACTCATCACCTTTCTAAACATTGACATTTATCTTTACATTGACACTTCTGAGAGGAATGACAGGTTTGTCTTTACAAACAAACTCTGGGTCTGCTGGTGGATAAAACCAGCACTGAGAGAGAAAAGAAACAATGGGAAGGATCCCACTGATTGATGAATGGAAAAGAAGACGTTTGCCTTCACAAACAAACGGTAGGTTTGCTGATAAATGAAAATGGATGTTGAAAGATGAAAGAAACAATGGGGAAACCCCATAAATTCCATAAAAATTCAAAGTTTAAAGGGGGTTGTACGTTAAGGAGGAATTTTGGGTATTGGGCACTCTGGGAAGTATGTAACTCTCAAGCACCTCAGGCAACAGGGGAAGAGAGGGAAACGGGGCCAGGAAATTGGGATAAATAGGAGGCTGCGTCCTCCAAAATTTCACAGACCTCAGGGGAAATGCCCCATGGCCTCTCCCTTTATTCTTTTATTATTAATTATCATTTATAAAGTAAAAGCACTCCTCTGGCTCCTTTTCGCACATAAACCTGTGTCGTTTGCGGGTTAATTTTCCTAGCACTGACATTCACGCTTACACTGACACTGACATATTTTTAATATTTATTTCACGTTCCTATTTCCCAGAGTTCCCCCCCCCCCCCCGCCCTCAGGCCTCAGTCCGGCGTTGCCGTGGCAACGGGGGGTCACGTGCCGGGCGGGTCACGTGCCGGGCGGGTCACGTGCCGGGCGGGTCACGTGCCGGGCGGGTCACGTGCCGGGGCTCACGCGCGGCGGGCGCGATGGCGGACGAGGAGCAGCGGGCGCTGCTCGGCGCTGAGGGCGGCGATGGCGGCGGCTCCCCGGGCCCTCCCCGCGCTGCCCGCCGCCTGCGATCCCCGCCGCCTCCCGCACCGCCTGCTCGTGCTGGCCCTCATGCGCTTCCTCGGCTTCGGTGCGGGCGGCGCGCGGGGGATCCGTGTGGGGGCCGTGTGAGGGGGGGGCGGGTGTGGGAGCCGGCGCGGAGCCCTGAGCCGTCCCCTTCTCCCCGCAGGCAGCTGCTACGACAACCCGGCCGCTCTGCAAACGCAGGTTCAGCGGGTGAGTCGCTCTCGGGGCGGGGCTTTAAAACAACAGGAGGAGTGATTCTTTCCGTGGGTGTGGGCTAACGGGACAGGGGGGGAGGCTTCCAACTAGGAGAGATGGGATTTTGGGAAGGAATTCCTGGCTGGGAGGGAAACAAAAAAAAAACAAACCCCCAAAAACAAACAAAAACCCCAACAACAACAAAAAAACAAACCAGTATTTACCCTCCAGATAAGGAAAAAAAAAAAAAAAAAAAAAAAAAGGAAAAATTCATTCCTTTTTTCTTCAGTTTCTTCTCATCTGACTTCATCTCCTGGTTCCCATGCAGGGAGTGGTGGAGTCCCCAGCCCTGAAAGTGTTTCACAATCCTGTGGATGTGCTGGGTTAACAGCTGGGCTGATGCTCCTGGAGGTCTTTTCCAACTTTAGGGATTCTGGGGTGATTCTAAAAGGACAAAGAACTGGTGGTTCCAAAGGGTTTCAGCTCCTCTGGCTGTAACCCAAGCAGATTCCACAGGAGATGTGCATGGCCAGGTCAGCCTGGTGGGATTTCCTTCCCCATCCAAGGGGAAACTGGTTCCTATGTGCAGTCACAGTCATTTACATCTTAGTATCTTTGGGAATGTTGTTCCCAGTGGAAGCAGGCAGAGGTAAAATCCCTTGTGGCCTTCCCAAGTCTCTGGGATCCATTCCTCGTGCTGGTGGTCAGGGGTGGGTGGAATTCAGGATTTGCCCAAATGGAAGAACTAAAAATAGAAAGAAACCAAGTTGTGAGGGAAAGCTTCTCACAATTTCCACTAAAACAATCCGAGAACTTGCTTTACTCATTTCCTTCTGCTCAAACCAGGTTCTTGTCAATGAATCCTGTTCTTTTTCCTCCTTCTCAAGGAGCATGTGGAGCCCAGGCCCAGCTGTGACTCAGGTGAAAGCACAGCACCATTTTTCCTGCCTCGGGGGAAGAAGGTGAGTCCTGGAGGTCCCCTAAGAAATGACCAAATTTTGCAAGCCAAGGAAGCTGGGATGAATCTTTCCTTGAAACTCTGGGCTGGGAATAATTCCCTTCACATTTCCTGAGTGGGGATGAGCTGGTTGTGGTGCCAGGAAAGGCCAGGGGAATATCTCAGATACTCACCTGTATCTGAGGATTTGTGTTTTATTCACTTGGCATTTGTGGGGAACAGCAAGGCGAACACACTCGTTTCCTTCTTTCAGGCCGTGAATAACACTGAGGAAATTGTTTGCACTTGGAAACCACAAGGTGGGGAGCTCAGGGACATCAAAATGCAAAGAATTGTAATCTGTGGGTGAAACTCTGAAATCGAGTGTTGAGCAAGATGCTTCTCTTCTAAAGGAAACAGTATATTTTCAGAATTAGATCACTAGGGATTTTTTTTTTCTGCTGTGCAAAATAATTTCTCATTCACTCTTTGAAGGAAATAAGTTACAGTAATTACTGCAATAATTACAATTTTCCACATAATGTCCGTAATAACTCTTAGTCTATCTCTTCGTAGTTCTGAGTGAGCTTCAGCTTCAGTTCGTTATCACCTGGTGTGATCTTCCAGATTCCTTCTGGGGCTTTCTTCACTCGGGAGTGATGGATCCAGGCTTTCTGTTCTTTGATCTTGATTGCAGTGAAGGTAGTAAGAAGCACCTGGAATGGTCCTTCTCACTGTGGTTCCAAGGTCTTTTCTGCAAAAGACTTAACATATACATACTGGCTTATCTAATTCTCGGTTTTGAGCTTCGGCCACGTATTTCTCAATTTCTCGAAGTTGTTTATTTAGGGCCTTTATATACTCATGTAGGGTTTCTTCCCCTACTTGCATGGGTGTTGTTCTTTTTTGAACTGCATATGGCCTTCTATACAGTATTTCAAAAGGGCTTAGTTTCTTTTTTTGCCCTTGGTTTTGTTCGAATTTGCAATAGTGCCAATGGGAAAGCCTGGGGCCAGGGCAAATTTACTCCTTGCCCCAATCTCACAATTTGTTGTTTAATCAAGTGGTTCATTTTTTCCACTTGACCACTAGATTGAGGGTGGTATGGGGTATGCAATTCACAATCTATTCCCAGGTGATTACTTATTTGCTGCACAGTTTTTGAAATAAAGTGTGGGCCTCTATCTGAGGATATGGTGGCTGGAACTCTAAACTTCGGTATTATTTCTTGTAACAGTGCTTGTTTACCTCTCGGGCCTTAGCTGTCCGGCCAGAAAAGGCTTCTGGCCATCCTGAGAAGGTATCAGTTAACACCAATAGGTAACGATGTCCTCCCTTCCTGGGCAGCTCTGTAAAGTCAATTTGCCATTGTTGCCCAGGTCCACAGCCTTTCCCAATTTGTCCCACTTTAGGCTTTGGAGCATTTTTGAGATTAGTTGGGAGGCAAAGGCTACACTGACGAGTTACTTGTATCACTGTGCCCTGCAATTTCCTGGCCATGATCTTTTCTTTGAAATGGTTAGACAGGGCATCCATTCGCCAGTGTGTTTTCTCATGCTCCGTCTGTACTAATGCCCACAACAAATAGGAGGGTACTACAAGTTTCCCTTCTTCTGTTACAGCCCATCCCTCCTGGTTATAACTTGCCTTTTCTGCCTTAATGAGTTTTTTATCCTCTTTATTGTATATTGGCTTACCCTCAATAGAAATTTTTCCATCTGGAATTAATGCTGCTTCAATTGTCTCATTAGGTATCTCACTTTTTGCTGCTTCTTTTGCCTCTCTATCTGCCAGCATGATCCCCTCTTCCAATTCCGAGCTCACCTTCTGGTGTGCCTTGATATGCATGATGACTGCCTTCTCAGGTAGTTGTACTGCCTCCAACAGTCTCAATATTTCTTGTGCGTGTTTAATATTCTTTTGTGAGTTTAGCAGTCCTCTCTTTCTCCAAGTGGCTCCGTGGGCATGCACAACTCCAAATGCATACCTTGAGTCTCTCTGCTTGAGGTAACTGCATACTCAGCATGCTTTTTCCTACTGTTGACATAGCTGCTCCCATCAGTAAAGCAGGTCTGGGCATTTTCAAGTGGGCTGTCTTTCAGATCCGGGCGACTGGAGTAGGTGGCGTCAATGGTCTCCAGGCAATCATGGATCGCTGGTTCTCCCATGCTTCCGCTGAGGAAGGAAGCTGGGTTCACAATGTTAGTTACCACAATCTCAGCATCATCCTGTTCCACCAGTATAGCTTGGTGCTTCAGGAATTTCTGTGGGGAGAGCCAATGCCCCCCTTTCGCTTCCAGGACTGTACACACTTTGTGAGACACTAGCACCGTCGTCTTCTGGCCCAGGGTGAACTTGCGTGCCTCTTGGATGTTCACTGCCACTGCTGCAACGGCTCTGAGGCACCCTGGCCACCCCTTAGCTGCCGTATCCAGCTGCTTAGAGAGGTAGGCAACTACCCTTCAATACGGGCCCAGGTTTTGTGCTAGTATCCCTAAAGCGATCCTTTGCTTCTCGTGAGAAAACAAAAAGAATGGCCTACTTACATCTGGAAGTCCCAAGGCTGGTGCTGACATGAGGGCTTTCTTTAGCTGGTCGAAGGCTCGAGCCGCTTCTTTGTTCCACTGAAGATCTCTGCTTCCTTCCGTGATCAAGGCATACAGAGGTTTAACAAGTAATCCGTAATTATAAATCCACAGTCTGCACCATCCTGTGATGCCTGAGAAGGTTCTCAGTTCTTTCACTGTCTGAGGCTTTGGGGTCTGGCATATTGCCTCTTTGCGATCTTGCCCTAAGGTTCTCCGTCCAGCACTCACTTCATAGCCCAGGTAAATTACTGTTTGTCTCACCATTTGGGCTTTCTTCTGGGACACCCGATACCCCTGCAGGCCCAAGAAGTTGAGGAGGCTTACCGTCCAGTCCACACATGTTTCCTGGGTCTGGGTGGCTATTAGGAGGTTATCCACATACTGGAGCAACTGTCCTTCTCCTGGTGGAGGTTCCCAAGACTCCAAATCTTTTGCAAGCTGTTCCCCAAATATGGTGGGGGAGTTTTTGTACTTTTGAGGCAAACACACCATGTGAGCTGAGTTTTTCGTCTACTTTTGGGGTTCTCCCGCTCAAATGCAAAGATTTTCTGGCCGGCTTCATGGAGAGGGAGGCAAAAGAAAGCATCTTTCAAATCTAAACCAGTAAACCAGGTTAGTTCAGGGATTAAACGAGTTAAAAAGGTGTAAGGGTTAGCAGCTACTGGATACGAGTCTTCAGTTATCTTATTAACAGCCTTTAAGTCTTGTACTAGCTTGTATGATCTCTTAGGCTTCTTCACTGGCAAGAGAGGAGTGTTAAAATCAGACTGACACTCTTTTAGTAGTCTTATCTTCAAATGTTTTCAATAATTGGACTAATCCCTTCTCTGTCTTCCTTCTTTAGGGGCTATTGTTTAACTTTTACTGGCTGCCTTCTTTCTTTAAGTTTGACCTATACGGATAGTGCATTCTTTGCCCTGCTTGGTACGTCAGAAGCCCACACCCCAGGAAACACTTGATTTATTATTTTTTTGAAATTCTCTTCTTCATTGGCAACTTCAGTTTCTTTGGTTATCATCATTAAGCTTAACAGTTCTACATATTGTTGATCTTTTACCTCCAAAATAATTTTCCAATTCTTAAATACTATTTTTGTCTCCAGCTGCTCTAGCACATCTCTGCCCAAAAGTGCAGATGGAGCTTTAGGCATATATGAAAATCAATGAATTCTTCATTGTTTTTCAATTTATACTTCAATGGTTTGCAAAAAAAATAAGCTTTTTCAGATTGGCCAGTTGCTCCTTTTACCATAACATAGTCGTTGTTTACAGGTATTAGGGCCTTATTCAGCACTGAAAATGTTGCCCCTGTGTCTATTAAGAATTCTCTTTTTTTTTTTTTTTTAATGCTTTTTGATCTTATTCTAATTCTTAAGTTTCACTTGGTATTATTCTGGTACAAAAATATGCTGGCCACACTCAACTTTAGGAATTTGTACTGGTTTCTTTAAGATCTTTGAAATTTCGTTTTCCAGCAACTCAAATATTTTACTGCTGCGCGGGCTTATGGTTCCACTCTTAGGTACTAGCCACTTGTACCCTTATCGGACCCACGAGCCTTGACAGACTGCACCACGAAGCACAGTCCACTGCTTACAGTAGCAGCCCCTCCTTGGGCAGGGGAACTCTTTTGAACCAGCTTCCCAATTCTTGTGCCTCCTATTCCTGGGCATATATCAAAATCAACACAAGAGAGAAAAAACAACAAAACGAAACAAAAACCAGTTTGTTGACTTTAAAAAGGAAAAAGTTAGCTGTACTTTCAGCTGTTGAGGAAAGAATTATGGTTAAAAAGCAAAAAAGGAAAAATCAAAACAAGGCTCGAGGCATAAAAAGCAAAACAGATGTTTTCAAACTAAGGCTCGAAGCATTACCTGTTGAGACAAGAACTTATGGTTAAGAAAAGGATAAACGTCTTTTTATTAAAGCAAACAAACGAAAAGCAAAAACAGACAAACGAAAACTTTTCCAATCAGTCAGGCACAGTTTTAGGCTTGCAAAGGAAGCAGCCAAGGTGGGGGGGAGATCCTCTATGACTCTGAATACATTCTTAAAATCCTACAGACTTCGGCCGGGACACAGCACAGACCCTCCTGCAGGAAAGGGGGGGCGGGGCTCGATCCCACACTCCCCCTTCGCTCTTCTGCAGTTGCCGCCGAGGACTACAGCACTTTGAAGATATTATCACACACTCTGGCAATTGCAAACTTCCACTTGCCAAAAATCCCTCAGCGTTTTACAAAGAGCTGGGAAACATAGCCTTAGGCTGTGAGTTCAGCCTGTTGTCTGACTACCAAGGTGACACTAAGTACCCTTGATCACCAGCTATGTCAGGCATAGATAGAGAGGGGGAAAAAACCTCCTTGCCTGTTTTGTTCCTTTTTTTTTTCCTTTTTTTTTTTTTTTTTCCCTCTACAAACAATTTATTCACTCAGGGGGCTTTTCTACTGAACAACAAACTAATTGAAGTCACACTATCAGTTAAATGATCAAAACTAGCACACAGCCTTCCCGTGAGACGCCACAGCCTTCCCGTGAGACGCCACAGCCTTCCCAAATCCCTTCTCCTTCTCAGACAGAGGTATCTCTCCGCCAATGAGCGGGGGTTTTAAAATCTCTTCCATGTTGCAGAATTTCCAAAAACACAGAGATTAGAGATTAGTAGCAGATTCCAAAATGACACAAACAGAAACGACTGCTCTACAAGCTTTCACAAACCGCAGCACAAACGGTACAAAATTGATTCACAATCACAAAACCTCGGGATCGCCAAGCAGACACAGATCTGCCCGCAATACACACACACACATCCGGTGCGCGGGCCCACGACTCAAAACGGGACCCTTTGCATCTCAAAACTCAGGCTAGCCCCTCAGATTATGCTTTACCAAGGTGCACCTTTAAACTACAAGCCGAAACCGGAGCTAGTACTGCTTTAGAACCAACAAGACCCTAGACCAGCGGCTCTGCTGCCACCGTTGCTGCCCCGCCACTCGGGATGCAGCCACCAACTGCCAGGTTCTTTACCTGGAAACAAAACAACCATCTACGATACTCCGCGGAGTTTTTCCAAAACTCATTCAGGCCTCTGCTTTGCATAAGTTGTCTCTTATGACTTACAAGCTGCCTCTATTCAAAGGTACCTGTCTTCAGTATTTGTTCTTGACTTTATTTTTTAAACATACCTTTTTGTCCGTAGTTCCAGCAGGCTCTGGTCTGTCTCCGGGGGCGTCAGGGGGTCGCAGGAGCCTTCTACCCAGAAAATCCTGGGGGGCGCCCAAAAGGGTCCTAGACCCCGATGGCCCCCTCAGCGAGAGAGAGCAGGCTCCTGCCTGGCTCGCCATAATGAATTATTAAAAAAATATGAATATCGCCCTAATGCCGATATCCAACTATGACGGACAAAAGACTCTCTAAGAGTTTAAAGTTAGAAAGTGTATGTTTAACTACGATGCCGGGCAGCCTGCGGGATAGCTCCCAAACACACGCGCGCTCACAGAAGATCACAGGGTCTTTTTATCTACAGAAGTATTGAATACCCAAAACACAAATGTATATTCATGACTTTAGTGCATCCCATTCCCCGCTTCGTATGGTAATTAGCCAAAAGCTATTAAGCGTGCGTTGTTTTTTCTTTGAAATGGGTCGGTGGTCTTTTTTATGGGACGGGGTCTCAAAATGATGAAGTAAGTGAGTCTTCTTTGCTTTGACTTTTTAACCTTTTAGTGTTGCGTGACAACTGAATCCTGTTTTCCCAGGAGTATTTGATTTATGAATTCATTGTCCTTCTTGAAGCCTATTGATTAGTCAGAATACACAAACATAAGTTGACAGGCCCCATGATTTATCAGTTCCTTAAATCCGGCTTCTGCTTATCAAAAGGGAAGTCTATCTGTCTTACTTCAGCAATATCTGGTTCAACTAAAATCTTTAATTCTTCAAAATGAATGTTTCAGGAATGGAGCTGGAGCACCGGGAGAGGCTGAGGGATGTGAAGGGGCTCAGGAGGGACCTCCGTGGTCTCTACAGCTCCCTGACAGGAGGGGCAGCCAGGTGAGGGTCAGGCTCTGCTCTCAGGTGACATGGTGAGGCAGAAAGGCTCCCAGAGGAGGTTTAGGTTGGATCTGAGGGAAAATTCCTCCTGAAAAAGGCAGTCTTGGCCCAGGCTGCCCAGAGCAGGGGGACTCCCCATCCCTGGGGGGGTTTCACAGCTGTGTGGATGTGGCACTTGGGGACGTGGCCAGGGGTGACCACAGCCTTTTCCAACCTCAGCCATCCCCTGATCCCTTTGGGACCAAACACCAAAAACTCCGGGTTAAATTGTGCCTCCCCACCCCGGGGGGCTTTCCTTGGCCTCTCCCCCCAGCCTGCATCCTGCCTGCCCTGCTCTTCCCTCCCTGGAATCCTCCCCCTTTTCCTCTCCCCAGGTGCCGGACGGAGCTCCCCCTTCCCCCCGGCAGGACTCTGGGGTGAGTGGTGACCCCCCCCGGACACTCCCTGACCCCCGTGTCCCCATCCCTGCACCCCAGACCCCCCCTCACCTCAAACCTCACTCCCCCCATCCCCCCCCCCGCTCGCCGGGGCAGCGGAGAACGCGGGGGCGGGCGGGATTTGGGGGGGCCGAGCTGGGAGGGGTGGGGGACAGGGCAGGGGGGCGCCGGGGAGGTGAGGGGGGCAGAGCAGGGGGGCATTGAGGGGGTCAGGAGGGGCCTGGGGCGGGCAGGGGGCGCTGGGAGGTATGGGGGGGGGGCACTGGGGGGCTGGGCACAGCGGGGACGGGGGAGGCACAGCGGGGACAGGGGGGCACTGCCCGTGTCCCCCCATCCTGTTCAGGTCCTGTCTCCCCCCCACGCCCCCGGGTCCCACCCAGGAGGGGAAGCAGCATCTTATCTTATCTTATCTTATCCTATCCTATCCTATCCTATCCTATCCTATCCTATCCTATCCTATCCTATCCTATCCTATCCTATCCTATCCTATCCTATCCTATCCTATCCTATCCTATCTAATGTAGTCTAATCGCCCATCTCTACGAAAGATTTAAAGGGGTCGACCACAAAGTCCATGACATCCATGTTGGGCAGCGAGGCCTGGATGTTTTCAGCCCCTTGCTCCAGGAAGCTGCAGCTGGGGAGGAGATTCTCCGGTGTCTCCTCGTTCCAGGCAACCTCCAGGAAAGCCGTGGCCGTCAGGTTTTCATCCAAGCCCGGCGTGGTGAGGCCGGGCTCGGCGGGGATTTGCTGCTGCTCTTGCTCCCCTGCCGGGCACAGGGGCAACACTTCAGCCAGGGTGGAAGGTGGCAGCTCCAGGTTGTCGAGAGCGAGGAAATCTTGCTCCAGGGAGGGGCTGAGCAGAGCCTCCCAGTCAATGCTGCCCATCAGTGCAGTCAGCTCGTGCGGCTCCTCGGGGTCGCCCGGGGCATCGCTGGGCAGGCAAGAAGCCTCGGCCACCAGGGCTGTGGGGCAGGGCTCTGGGAACTGCTCCGGGAACTGTTCTGGGAACTGCTCCGGGACCTGCTCTGGGAACTGCTCCGGGAACTGTTCCGGGAACTGCTCCGGGACCTGCTCTGGGAACTGTTCTGGAAACTGCTCCGGGAACTGTTCTGGGAACTGCTCCATGACCTGCTCTGGGAACTGCTCTGGGAACTGTTCCGGGAACTGCTCCAGGACCTGCTCTGGGAACTGCTCCGGGAACTGCTCCGGGAACAGCTCCGGGAACTGCTCTGGGAACTGTTCTGGGAACTGCTTCGGGACCTGTTCTGGGAACTGTTCTGGAAACTGCTCCGGGACCTGCTGCGGGAGCTGCTGCGGGAACTGCTCCGGGACCTGCTGTGGGAACTGCTCTGGGACCTGCTGCCCCTCCTCGTTCCCCATGGGATCGCTGTAGAGGTTGCTCCCAAACTCCTCGAACTCTTGGAGCGGCTGCTGTAGCTCCGCGCCCACCTCGAGGCTGCCATGGGCCGGGCTGGGCGCACGCTGAGCTGCTGGCTGGGCTCGCTTGCTGGAGGCTGGCGGGATTTGCTCTGGAAACGCCCCGCGGCCCTCGGAGCTGCTGCTCTTGGGCCACTTGGTGTATTGAGGGTGAAACTTCCAATAGGCGCCTCTGCCCGGCTCCCCCTTGTCCCAGGGAACTTTGACGAAGCGCTTGTTGACGCACAGGTTGTTCCGGATGGCGCTCTAGATGCAAAAGAGAACAAACCCCAGGGTTGAAGTCCTGCCAAAGGCTCCTACCTGCCAGCTGGGATGAGCGCGGCAGAAGTAGCTGAAGTTGTCGCGGATCCACTTGCAGATGGCGGCCAGGGTGAGCTTGGGCTTCCCGCTGGCTTCCATGGCCGTGCAGATGAGGGTGGCGTAGGAATAGGGCAGCCTGACGTGCGGGCTGGTTTTGTAGTCGACGTCCTCGGCGGCCGGAGGGGACCTGGGCACGGTCTGGGGCAGGGACGCAGTCACCTCGCCTGCGCTGGAGGCGGAGGAGGATGACGCAGCCGTGCTGGGAATGTCGAGGAAGTCGCAGAGCTCCTCAGAGGTCAGGGGAAAACCCGGGCTCTGGAAGTCCACCAGGCTCACCAGGTTCTCCCAGATGCTGCAGCGATCATTGGGATCCTCGGAGATGGGAGGCAGGCCGAGGTCGGCGCCCGTGAGATTGACCAGCCACAGCATGTTGGGCTCCTCGCGGCGCTGCTGCTGCTGCTGCTGCTCCTGGCTGGAGCTGGATTGCTCCTGAGCCTCAAGCACGGGGCTGGGGCTCGCCATGGCCTCGGCGCCGGGCAGGGCTCACGTGGAGGCAGAAAATGCACGGGGCAGATGCTGCAGGGAGAAGAGGCAGAGGGTTGAGGTTCAGCGAGAAGCAGCACCCGGACAGCGCCGGGTGTCCCCGGTGCCGCTGGGTGGCACGCGTCCCCGGGGCGCTGGGTGCGGGAGCCGCAACGTCCGCCCCGGGGGGGAGCTTTAGCAGCCCCGAGCCTCGGGGAAATTCCCTCGAAGCCTCGCGTCCCCGGGCCCCCCAAAGCCAAGCCCGCCCAGTGCCCGGCGAGGTTTTGGCCGCAGAAAGAACGAAAGAAAATCAACATCCCCTCCCCGCCCTCAAACAACACGAATCCAGTCCTGCCCTCCCACCAAGCAAGGCGGTTTCTCACACCTGCCACGGGTCAGGACGGCACCTCAGAGTCCGACACCTCCACCCTACGGACCCTAAACCACTCGTCCATCCCCTCCCGCCCCATCCTATCCCATCCCCGCTCCCTTCGCTCTGCTGCTGTTCGCCATTCCCCCTGCCCCCGGTCCCCCAAACTAACCCGGAGCAGGGATCCACCCTAAGCGCGGCGTCCCTCGGAGCGACCCGGCGGCTTCAGCCTTGGGGAAATGCCGTGCGGGGGACGCGGCCTTGGCTCCGGCCTTGCAAAGCCAGGATGCCGGCGCTGCTTTTGGGCCAGGAGACCGAGAAACAGAGGGAGCCAGAGCGCGGCCGGAGCGCAGCAGCTGCCGCTGTGCGGGCGGGAGCGGCTCTGGGGCAACGGCAGCGCTGCCGAGCCTTGAGCTCGAGGGGGACGCTGCCACCAACGGGCATTTCCCCGCCCGGCCGCTGAACGGGCTCCTCTGGCGCTGTGTGGGGCTGAGCCCAGCCCCCGCCGCTTCCCGCAGCCCCTCGAGGGCAGCCCCCCGAGCTTCACAACTCCATTTCCGGCCATGTGGGCATGGTTTATTGACGCCGTGGGGGGAGCTTGATGCTGATTGGGCCGTAGGGGCGGGGCTGCTCCACTTGCAGCCAATGAGCGGCACCGAGGTCTGGGGGAAAGGGGGCGGGGCTTCAGTGGGCAGAATGTAAGTGGGAGGAGCTTAAAGGGGTGGGGTTATAGCAGGGATAATGAAAGTGGGCGGGGCTTGTGTGAGCGGGGCTTAAAGTGGAAATAGGCGAGGCTTAAAGGTAAAGGGGTGGGGCTTAAATGGGTGTGGCCAAACGGGAGTGGGCGTAAAATCGGGTTGAGGAAAGTGGGCGGGGCTTCAGTGGGCGTGGCTTGAATGACAAGTGGGCGTGGCGTAAAGTGGGTGGGGGATAATGTGGAGGGAAATGAAGAGGTGGGGCTTAAAGCATGGTTGAAGGGGAAGTGGGCGTGGTTTAGGAGAAAGGGGCGTGGCCAAAGCCCACCCAAGCTCGGCCACCAGGGGGCGTGGCCAATCCGGCTGAGGATGGCGCCAAGCTCCGCCCCTTCCGGGGGCTGGGCGTGGTCAAGGAGCAGCCTGGGAGGGGGAGGAGGAGAAATTTGGGGAAAAATTCCCAAAATTCCCCGAAAAACTGCGAAAGTTCCCAAAAAATTCCCCCCAAAATTAAAACATTGTAATTAAAAAAATCAGGAAAATCAGGCAAAGTTTGGAGGAATTTTGGCCAAAATTTGGGAAAAATTTAATTCAAATTTCATTAAATTTCAATAATTTGTTTTTAAAAATTTGTTAAAAATTGATCCAAAGTTCTGACTCAAAAAATCGCGAAAAATTTCTCCAAAAACACCAGAACTGAACTTGACCAAAATCATCCTGAAAAAGTTTAACAAAACATTCCCTAAAATATTCCTGGAAAATCAGGAAAAACATCCCGAATTTTTCCCCGAGTTTTCCCAAAGTTTTGATGGTTTTGGGATGAATTTTTGAAGAATTTTGATTCAATTTTTTTACCAAATTTCTACAAATTTTTTTCTTCACAATTTTTCCCCCAAATTTTCCCGATTTTTTCCCAAAATTTTGATGAATTTTGGACAAATTTTAAAACAATTTTGACAAAATTCCAACAAATTTTCACCGACCCCCCCAAAAGATCTCCAAAAAATCTCAAAATTCTCCCCCAAATCCCAAGAAACTTGGAACAATCCCGAAAAAATCCCACAAATTTCCCCAAATTCCCAAATCTCGCCCTCAAAATTTCAGGATTTCACCTCTTGAGATCGAGCGTTGGTGGCTCCGGAACTTCCGGGACGACCTCGGGGGGCGGGGCCGGAAGGGGCGGGATGGTAATGAGGGAGAGAAGTCGTGACATCATCAGGACATGCCCCCTTCTTGACATTCTCACCCTGAGCTCATTTTGTGTTTAAACGGTGTCATGTCCTTTTTAAACCACGCCCACGTCCGGATTTCACGCCGCCAAATTCCTGTTGAAGCTCCTCCCACTCATTAGGGACAATTAAAATTGCCAGAATCTCAACGTCCGGATTTCTCCGCCCACTTCCGGTTCGAAGCCCCACCCATTTCCTGTTTACACGCCCACACTTCTGGTTTAAGCCCCGCCCACCCGCCTGCCATTTGGGTTTTTTCTTTCTCTATCTCAGTTTTCCTTTAAAGTTTCCCAAATTTTTTTTGTGGAATTTCTCCCCATTTTTGGTTTTTGGTCCCGCCCCGACTCAAGTTCTGCTTAGGCCGCGCCCTCTTCCGGTTTAAGCCCCACCTGCTGTTGGCCGCCATGTTGGTTTTTTTCACTGTTTTGTTTTATACATTCTCTCTGGAATTTCTCAATATTTTTACGATTTCTTTGGGAATTTCGCCCCATCGTTGGTCTTGGCCTTGCCCCCGAGTCTCGTTTGGGGCTCTGGCTCCTCTCACTTCCGTTTTAGGCCCCGCCTCAATGTGGGCTCCTCCTCCAGCGGCTCCAGCAAAAGCTCTGAGGAGGGGGAGAGGCAGAATTAGCGAAAAATTCCCAAAAAATCCCAAAATTTCCCCAAAATTTTCTCAAAATCCCTCAAATTTCCAGACATTTTCCTGATTTTCCTGAAATCCCCCAAAATTTTCCCCCAAAATCCCCGAAAAAACCCCAAATCACCAAATTTCACCAAATTCCCAAAAATCTCCCAAAATCCATAAAAATTCTCCAAATTTCCCCCAAATCCTCCAAATTTCCCCGGAAATTCCCGATTTTCCTGAAAACTTTCCAAAATCCCTCAAAATTGTTCCAAAATTTCCCCAAAATTCCCGAAATTTTCCCAAAAATCTCCAAAATTTCCCCAAAATGTCCCAATTCCCAAAAATTCCTCAAATAATCTCCCCAAATCTATTAAAATTCCCCCAAATCTTCCAAATTTCCCCAAAAATCCCCAATTTTCCCTAAAATTTCCCTAAATTACCTAAAACCACCAAAATTCCCCCAAATTATCCCAAAATTCCCCAAATTTTCCCCAAATTTCCTGATTTTTCCCCAAATTTTTCCCTAAATTTTCTCAATTTTGGACCCAAATTTTCTGAAATTTTTCCCAAATTTCACCAGTTTTGACCCAAATTTCCCAGAATTCCCTATTTTCCAAAAAAACCCTTTCCAAATTTCTCCATTTTTGACCCGAGTTTCCCAAATTTCCACCAAAATTTCCCAAAAGCTCCCAAAATCCTCTAAAATTTCCCATTTCCCCCCAAATTTCCCAAAATCACCAAAATTTCCAGAATTTTTCAGAAATTTCCCAGTTTTTGGCCCAAATTTTCTAAAATTTACAATTTTCGCCCAAAATTTCTCCAAATTTCCCCATTTTTGACTCCAATTTTTCCCCAAATTACCCCAAATCCTCTAAAATTTCCCATGTCCCCCCGAAATTTCCCAAATTTCCACCCAAATTTCTCCAATTTCCCCATTTTTTACCCAAATCCGAGGGATTTCCCCCCATTTCCTCACATGGGGGGAGGGGCAGCTCCAGCTCCGGCGCCTCCTCTGCGGCAGGAGGGGAGGGGAGAGAAAAAGTCACAGAAATCGTCAAAATTGACCCAAAATGAACCAAAATGTACCAAAAATGATGAAAAGACACAAAGTCGTTCAAAATTGACCCAAAATTGACCCAAAATGGCTGAAAAATGACCCAAAAATATTCAAAAATGAGTCAAAATTGTCCAAAATTGACCCAAAAGGAGCCAAAACCACCCAAAATGATAAAAAAGATCAAAAATGTCAAAAATGTCCAAAATTTGGCCCAAAAGGAGCCAAAAATAAGAACATCAAGGTTTGAGAAGTTTGACATAGAAAGAACAGCTGAGAGAAATGTTCTTGCTCAGCTGTCAGAAGAGAAGGCTCAGGGAAAGCTTTAGCACCACATCCCAGTATTTAAAGGGTGGCTACAGAGAAGGTGGAAAATCCTTTTTTTATATGGACTCCCATGGAAAAGACAAAGGATAATGGATTCAAATCACTTCTGGGGAGATTCCAGTTAGACACAGGAGTAAAATGCTTCGCAATAGGAAAAATCAGCCATTGGAAAAATCTCCCCAAGAAAGTGGTGGATTCCCCAGCACTGGGCAATTTTAAGATTCAGCTGGACAGGGTGCTGGGTCACCTTGTCTAGATGTTTTAAGCTACAAGAAAGCCTAAATTTTTTTAATTTTTTTTTTTTTAAGAGGTTTGAATGACAGAGAAGTACTTCTTAGTGCCTTATTTCTTAGTTCTTCCTAGGCATGAAGATTACTGGGCTAATCTTAGGGACAGAGGGACAAGGGGCAGAGAGATGATGAAGGCGGTATGATCATGATTGCCCTGTCTCCTCGCAATCTCCCACATAACAAGTGTGCCTACTCTGATATGCAATGCTGAGTGCTTTGGCAAGTGGATTTCTTGAAATCCCACCACATCCCACCAAATCCCACCTAATTTTCCTTCTCCTTGTAAGAGCAGCCTCTGATCCACCCAGCTTCTGCTCAGGCTAGAGCTAGGGGCTGGAGGTTCATGTAAGCCAGGAGAAGCCTTTCCTCTGACTTTAGTAGGTGGTATCTAAAGCACTGAGAGAAAACTCAGCAGTCCTCAGATGTGTTTTGCACTTTTGAGAATGCTTAGTTTAGCAGACAGGATCCTAGACTTAAATACAGATGATTTAGACTGAAACACTGTCACAGCCAGATGCCAAATGACTTAAGGCAAAATAGCCGTGCTTCAGCTACTTCTCTGTGAACAGAGATAATTATTCCCTGCTGTACAGAACATGTAACAATAAAATCCATCAGTGATTTTCTGCACTTCAATAATAAGTACAACAATTTAGGCACTAAAATAGATCAGATTAATTTAGTTTTTGGTGAAAGCTTAATTGCACGGCATTGGGAACACCTGAGATCACGTCTGACTAGCAGCATAAACCTGCAGCAGTCTTGAGGATGAAGTGTATTTTCCCATGAAGATAGAGACATGGAGGTGGGAAACAAAAGTTGAAGAAAAGGGAAAAACACCTTGTACAGAAGAGAAAGAGGAAAAAAGGACAAAGGAAAATGAGAATAGGTTGGAAATGGGAGATGAAGTGATGTACGTTCTCGGCTGCAGGGCAGAATTCAAATACTTTAAAATACAAATGCATCAATTTTATGTATCAAATCTCAGCTTTTTGCATAGCTCCCACAGCCATTTCCTGAACTTGTATGAAATAAACTTGTGTTACTGGTTCAGCTGTGGGTAATTATGCCCACAAGAATGCTCAGAGGCCTGGAGCGCCTCAGCTATAGGGTCAGGCTGGGAACTGGAGTTGTTCATCCTGGAGAAGTCTCTGGGGAGACCTCAGAGCACCTTCCAGTACCTAAAGGTACAAGAGAGTTGAAGAGGGACTTTTTACAAGGGCACGTTGCGATCGGACTCGGGAAAATGGCTTCAAACTGAGAGAGGACGGGTTTAGATTAGATATTGGGAAGAAACCCTTTGCGAAGTGCTGGCACAGGTTGCCTAGAGAAGTTGTGGATGCCCCATTCCTGGAAGGGCTCAAGGCCAGGCCGAACGGAGCTTGAAGTAACCTGGATTAGTAGAAGACCCCTCCGACCTTCCTCCCTCCTCCCGGGCCGCGATGGCGGCGCAGCGAGCGGCCGGGCAGCACACGCCCCGCTCCGCCCCTGAGGGTCGGGGTCCCGCCTGGGCGGGGCGGGATGGGCGGCCCGGACCCGCCGGCCCCGGCTGGAGACGGGCCTGGCCTCCGGGGGCGGCTGCTTCCTCTCTTCCCGCCCGTGCGCCTCGAGTGAGCGGCCGGCCCTGCTGCCCGCGTGGGGCGGCGAGGACGGCGGGGAGGAGACCGGGGTGAGCGCTGCTCTGCGGGGATACAGGGGCAGGGGCCGGCCCGGGGTGAGCGCTGCTCTGCGGGGATACAGGGGCAGGGGCCGGCCCGGGGTGAGCGCTGCTCTCGGGGATACAGGGGCAGGGGCCGGCCCAGGGTGAGCGCTGCTCTGCGGGGAGAGAGGGGCGGGCGGTGGTCTCTCTGCTGTCTCACTTGTGCAAAACTGTCCCCCAGACAAAGAGATTGCACTTAGGGATACAAATGCAAGTAGCAGGAACCCAAATGCTCTCGAGTCAGAGCTCAAGGCCTGCATCTGCACAGGGTATTTGGGCTGCCCCACTCGTCCTTTGGTTCTGCCTGCAAATGCCACTGCCCTTTCTGCCTCAAACACAAGTGCCACAGCTAGGTAAAACCCAGCCAGTGGGCCATATTCCAAAGGCACTGTGGTCTGGAGAGCATGATGGAAGAAGAGCCTTCCCCCCCTTCAAACCGTACCAAAGAAGGCATCAATGTCACATTCCACCTCTAAGCAAAAATGAACAGTTCAGAAGGAGATGTTGAGCATTCTCACAGGCTCAGAAGGAGGGGAATCTTTGAAAGGAGTTGAGGTTTCACAAACTTTGTTTATAACCTATGCTACAACCCTACACTAAAATCCTTGCTACAATCCTACTCTAAAATCCTATCTATAATCCTACTCTACAATTCATCTCTAAACTGGTGATGGGCATGACAGTTTTAAAGTAGCTGTCACATTCTTCTCTTCTCTTCTCCTTCCCCTCCTTCCCCGCCAAGCTGTGGCGCCTGGCGAACAGCCCCCGCGTCTGCTCCGTGCGCTGGGACAGCGGGAGCTGCTCGGCCCGGGCGGCTCCCAGGGGCCGGCCCCGCACACCTTCCGGGCCACGCGGTTGCGCAACTTCCTGCGCCAGCTCAACTGCTACGGCTGCCGCAAGGGGCCGGGCTGGCTTGGCGCGGCCGCGCCGGGCGATGCCGGCGCCTGGCTCCACTACGTGAACCCCTGGTTTCTCCGCGACCGCCCCGACCTCCGTCTCCGCTTCAGGCGCCGGAGCGCGGCCAACAGGCAGCGGCCGGCGGCGGGGCGGGAGGGGCGCAGGCGCCCGCCCTGCGGCTCCCAGCAGCTCCCCAGGGAGCGGCCGCCGCTGCCGCCCGGGCGCCCGCCCCACGGCTTCCTTCTGCTGCACAGGGAGCGGGTGCTGCCGGACGGCCGGGAACTGCACTGTGCCCGGCTCGGCCCCTTCCAGCAGCCGCCCAGGGAGCTCCACAGGCATCAGGAGATGATCGTCCCTGAGTGACTCCCCTGTTTTCCCTTGAGCCCAGGGACATTCCTGTTGAATGATCAATAAACCCCTTCAGCAAATCCAGAGTTGTGTCCCTCTGTGTGTGTGTGCGTGTGTGTGTGTGTGTGTGGACGTGTCTAGATGTCTACTGTCCTAGTATTTGGCTTGCCAGGGCATTGCAGAGACCCTCTGTGGGGACAAGGGCCCTTGGGGAGCTGTGGGCAGGTCCCAGCCTGGGGCAGTTAGAGCCTTGTTGGGGATGGGATCCCTGGGAGTCTTTGTGCGGGGCAGCTGTGCAGAGAGGGAGCCAGGTACTCTGAGATGGCAGAGTGGCTGCAGGTGTGACAGGGCGAGAGGCAAGGCAGGGTATGCTCCCATCTGGAATCTGCTCTGGGGCTGGAGACAGAAGCAGTTTGGTGTCTGCAGGGTTGAGAAATGGGGCGCTGTGGATGTGGCAAGTGCTACAGCTGAGTAATTCTCAAAGCTTCAGCTGTGTCTGCAGGTGTTCACCATTCCCCATTGCCTGGAGATCCCAGTTATGCGGCTGATCCTATTAGCCATGACCCCATTGTTCTCCCACATTCCACTTTGGGGCTGGGTTCAGCTCTAGAGTGTCCTGCAGGGAAAGCTCCCGGAGGGGAGGAGCACTGGGAGATGCGGGGATCTGGGGGACTGTTGGAGGATGGATAGTGTTGGAGTAGGGATCCACTTGCCTTCAGCTCCCTGCCAAATCCCTTGGCCCCCAGAGGTACTTGGGCCCTACAGGGGCAGGCGGCCCGTGCAGGAAGTCGGCGAGATGCCAGGGCCGCAGGAGGGATGGACTCTGTGCCAAGGCTGGGCTCATAGCCAGGGCTGAGGGCTGTGCTAAACTGGGTTTTGGCCTGAGGCATGTACGGGAGGGGGCAGGGAGAAGTTCTGGAGGGGATTAAGGTGCTCCCGCTCTGGTGCCACCTCAGCCAGAGCTGCCCAGTGTGATAGGAAGATGAAGGTGGCTCTGCTCAGCATGGCCCTGCTCCTCCCCATCCTGCTGTGCCTCCCAGTACAGGCCAAGATGAGGCCCAATATCACAATGTCCCTATATCCTACCCTATGTAGCCTACCATCCCATCCTTTTGGCCTCCTCAGACATCTCCTCTCCAGGTTCTCCTCTTGGCTGGATTCCCTCCCACTGATCATTCCCAATTCTTTTTCCCCCCTTTTCCCCCTCAGTCCTTTGCCTATCTCCCTGTCCACGGCAGCACCGTCTCCTGATGCCATTCCTGGACTCCTCACCTACTCCCAAACCATCTCCCAGCCTCTCTGGTTTTGTCCTCATCTATCCTGTTTCTTCTGTCTCCATCAAGCCCCTCCCTTGCAATCCCATGTCCCTACAATGGAATTCCTTTCTTCTCCCCTGTATCCAACAGGGCCCCTTCCACACCCTCAGCCCAGTCCCTTGGGCTCTTCAGGTCACCCCACTTCAGTGTCTTTCATCTCCTTGGAGGCTCTCAACCCCCATCCCATTGTCTGCACCTCCACCCTGATCCATGCACCCGTGTCCCCCCACAGCCCTACAAGGCCCAATCCAGCCCAGACCTTTGCAATCCTTTCCAGGCACTCCTGAAAAGGGCTGAAAATGATCACTGGATGAGGAGCGGGGTGCTGGGATTGGAGGGCATCCCCTCTAGGAATGGAGGGGCAGTTTGGTCCTATTGTCCCTTGCTGACACTAGGGTCATCCCAGGGACCTGCAAGGTCTCCTGGTCCCTCTGGAGATTGATTTAGACAATGTTGAAATAGTGAAAACACTGCTTGTGGGTATCATGAATTCTGCCGGCCTCAGACCCTACCCCCACAGGGCCACCACACTGCAGGTCATCCCAGTCTGTCCTACACGGCCCAGTGCACCCCTGCTGATCGCCTAGACACCAGCCCTGCCCCATGGAATTTTCCCAGGGAACCCCCTTTCCCAGGGCCCCTGTTGCCTTCTCGCCCCTGTCACCCCAGGACCCCACTGGATGACTCAGGACGCAGCCCCTGCCCCATCTGTGCCTCTCGGTCAGGACCCCACAACTTCTGGGCAGGAACACAGCAGCTCCTGCACCCCCCCATTGCTCCCCGCAGGCTTCTTCCCAGGTACCCCCTTGCTTTCCCCTGCCTCCCAGTCCATCCCAGTGGCCCCAATGTGTCTCTAACGCTGCCTTTGTCCCTTGCCCCCCCGCAGCTGAAAAGCTGTCAGGGTCCGCAAATATATGCGGGGAACCTGATGATTCATTTTAGGGATCTCAAGGCGCAAAAGACACAGCGGGGGACAACTCAGTTTGCTCAATCCAAAATGCATTTTTATTTAGTGCCCAGAAGTGCAATAGAGGGGATTTGAAGGGAAATAAAGGATAGTGAGGAAAGAGAAAGTGGGGGTGGGTTATAGCTACCAACGGAGAGATGAAATCCTCGTGGTCCAGCCAACAGACCCGTCTTCTTCTGTGGGGAGATCTCAAAGTCTGTGATTAACTCAGGGGTCCTTATAGTCCTCTTTGAAGCGACAGGCAGTTGGCCAAACAGGTGGGGGAAATCATTACAGTGTGTTCGTTTTGAGAACTCAGAACATGTCAGCCGTCAGCAGGTACAGTGTCAACCAGTACGAGTCAGCAGGCGCGGTCACTTCACCGTGACTTGCCCATTGTTTCTGCTCAGGTTCTGATGTTTCAATACGCATGCTGGGTTTTTTCCATCGAACACACCGGCAGGCAGCACTCGGCCAACATCTCACCTCAGCCAGGCCAGAACTCCTATGTTGAGATTTTAAAGTCCCTTTTAGGGGTTTCAGTCTCTGTCCTTGACGATGGTTGTGAGGCAGATGAGGGATCTTCGGACCGTCTCTTACACCACCCCGTGACTCACGATTGTCGTCAAGAGAGCTCCTTCAGCAGGATTTCGTAGTCTTGCGAAGTCTTCAGGACTCGTCCACGTTGGTAGCATATCCCAGAAAACAGAGACAGTAGAGAGAGTGACAGAGAAAGAGAGAGAAAGAGAGGAAAAGGAAAAATAGGGAAAGGAAATAAAAGAGAAACAGAATCAATCAATATTGATTAGAACAATTTCTGAAAATAATAATTAGCAAAAGTACAATCAATAATAATTTAAAACAATTTTTAAAAACCATTTTTTTCAAATAATCAAAACAAATCACAAAAATCCAACATCAAATCATCCAAACATCAAATCATAAAAATCAAAACTAATCATAAAAACTAATTTTCACCTAAACATAATCTATTTATAGTTTATAATGATGGATTGTGTACATTCATTATAGACATCAATTGCGTTAACCATTTCATCAATCTCCAATTCATAATGAATAAGATTGCTAAGAAAACAAAACCAATCAAAACTAAAATCAAAAGAACAACAATGGGATGACACACTTTGTTCAGGATACCTGTGGCAGTAGGTGACCACCCAAAAAGGGTATCCCACCACCTGTGTTCAGCATCTTTTCTTACCCTTTCCATGACATAATGTATTTTTCTCACATTGTGATGAATAGTTACCAGGGTTTTCTGTCTGTTTTTCTTGATCTTTTCCAAAACTTCAATTAAGTCCTGATGAAGCAACAATTGCTTCACCAAAATAAGATTCATCCCAACAGGGGGAGGCAATAATTTGTGCATCACTGTATAATCAGATTGTAAAAGGTAATAAGAGGTAACTGGGGCTATGTAAGGAAAATCACATCCTATAATTTTGATAAAGTTACAAACAGTAATTTGAGTGATTTTTAGTATCCACCATTACATTTTCTAAACTACAACACCACAAGCAGTTCTAGAGCATGCACACCCATTGCCCATATATATTAGCACTGTTACAAAAGTCTGGTTAGGGTGAATTTCAAAGTGGCAGATATTTTGTTCTGTGTCCAGACAAATATCTTGAGCGATAATTGCATTAACAGTATCAGGTGCACTGAGGCATTACGTATGGTTATTATAATTGAGGCGGCAACTGACAGCATAACACAAAAACTGTGACTGTGTTTGTACTGGGGTTGTAAGTAAAATTCACTAAAATCCACCAGGATTGGAAATCTCTTTCAAAATCATTGGCATTGTCCCAAACTATTTTCCGAATTTCAGCAGGAGAAGTGCCTTCCTCTCCTTCTCTTATAATTGAGGCGGCAACTGACTGCATCCATAGCTGTGCCTGGATACAGCTGAGAGCCAAAGAGACATTGCTTTGTGTGGCACCAAGTGTATCGATTATCCATTTGTGATCATTCACATTTGTCTTTTCCCAGCTTGGTAATATGTTTGATAGCAACCACTGATGTGTCCCCAAAGCCAAGAAGGATGACTGCAATGGTTGTTATAATTTGGCCAAATCCCTAGTTGTAGCAGCCAATGTGTTCATTAATACTTCTGAGAATTCCCAATTTCAAATATTTATCATGTTTTATATGGCCTTCATGTCCCTCGAAGTTCTCCTGTGAAAAGTAAGCACAACAGAATCTGCCACCAGAAGGCAGAAAGTTAGAATGATGGGCTTGCTCTTCGGGTCACAAAAAGGGGCACAAGGCCTTGTCCACGCATGGACACGAGGGTAGGGAGGGACCCACTACCGTCTCGGAAGGGCGACACTGCTCTTCAGGCCACAAATTGTGCACCCGAAGCCTTGTCCACGGGCTATAGTTGGACAAAGTCAGGAGAGCGGAGAGGGCTGCCTGCTAACTTAGAATACCCTCAGCTGTGACCTTGCCCGCGACTGTGTAATAGGGCACGAGCAGTAGGGAGGGACTGACTACTGTCTCGGAAGGGCAAACTGCTCTTCAGATTGAAAAGTGTACACCTCTACAC
>NW_027094498.1:0-89064 GCF_029207755.1 Chamaea fasciata
GGTTGGGATGATGAAGATGAAGATGGAATTGATGGAATGGATGGATGGGTTGGGATGAAGATGATGAAGATGAAGATGATGGAACGGACGGACGGGGAGGGGTTGGGATGAAGATGAAGGAAGGGACAGAGGGACGGGGACGGACGAGAACGAGGATGAGGATGAAGCTGAAGGAACCTCCAGGTGTGGGATGGATGAAGATGAGGATGAGGAAGAGGATGGGGGGGGGGGGGATGGATGTGAGGAGGATCCCAGTCCAAACCAGTATATCCCAGTCCACCCCAGTCCATCCCAGTCCATCCCAGTTCACCCCAGTTCCCTCCCAGTTTATCCCAGAGACTTCCCAGTCCATCCCAGTACAAATCAGTCCATCCCAGTCCCTCCCAGTGCCCCCAAAGCCCCTCCCCCATTCCCATCACCCTCCATGGCTCCGACACCAGTATAAACCAGTTTGGACCAGTTTGACCTCCCAGTGACCTCCCAAACCCTCCCCAGTCCCTCCCAGTCCACCCCAGTCCCTCCCAGTCCCCCCCAGTCCCTCCCAGTCCCTCCCAGTCCATTCCAGTCCATCCCAGTCCCTCCCAGTCCATCCCAGTCCCTCCCAGTCCATCCCAGTCCCTCCCAGTCCCTCCCAGTCCACCCCAGTCCCTCCCAGTCCCCCCCAGTCCCTCCCAGTCCCTCCCAGTCCATTCCAGTCCATCCCAGTCCCTCCCAGTCCCTCCCAGTCCCTCCCAGTCCCTCCCAGTCCCCCCCAGTCCCTCCCAGTCCCTCCCAGTCCATTCCAGTCCATCCCAGTCCCTCCCAGTCCACCCCAGTCCATCCCAGTCCATCCCAGTTCATCCCAGTCCCTCCCAGTCCCTCCCAGTCCCTCCCAGTCCCCCCCAGTCCCTCCCAGTCCCTCCCAGTTCATCCCAGTCCATCCCAGTCCCTCCCAGTCCATCCCAGTCCCTCCCAGTCCCTCCCAGTCCACCCCAGTCCATCCCAGTCCATCCCAGTCCCTCCCAGTTCATCCCAGTTCCATCCCAGTCCATCCCAGTTCCCCCCAGTCCCCCCCTCCCCCACTCAGATCTTATCTCAGATCTTATCTCCCTCTCCGGCCCCTCCCCCCCCCAGATCTTATCTCTGCTCTCCCCAAGGGGGCGTGGCCAAAGCGAGAGGGGGCGTGTCCCTGTGGGCGCGGCCGTTTCCCATTGGCCGAGGCCGTCCCCGGGAATTCCATAAAATCCCGGGAATTCCCGGCGGGAGCCCCAGAGGAGCCGGGAAAGGTGAGGCCGGGGGGGGGATGGGGGGGAGTTTTGGGGTTCCCCCTGGAATTCTGGGGCTTTTCTTGGAATTTTGGGAGAATTTGGGGGTTTTCCTTTGAATTTGGGGGGATTTGGGGAATTTTCTTTGAATTTTGGGGGTTTCCTTGGAATTTTGGGGGGATTTTCGGGGTCCCCTTTGAATTTTGGGGGTTTCCTTGGAATTTTGGGAGAATTTTGGGTGTTTCCTTTGAATTTCGGGAATTTCCTTTGAATTTCGGGGGTCCCCTTTGAATTTTGGGGGATTTTGGGAATTTTCTTTGAATTTTGGGGGTTTCCTTGGAATTTTGGGAGACTTTTGGGATTTTCCTTTGAATTTTGGGAGAATTTTGGGGTCCCCTTTGAATTTTGGGGGGATTTTGGGAATTTCCTTTGAATTTTGGGGGTTTTCTTGGAATTTTGGGAGAATTTTGGGGGTTTCCTTTGAATTTTGGGAGAATTTTGGGGTCCCCTTTGAATTTTGGGGAGATTTTGGGAATTTCCTTTGAATTTTGGTGGAATTTTGGGAATTTCCTTTGAATCTTGGGGGGATTTTGGGGGTTTTGGGGTCCTCTTGGAATTTTGGGGGGATTTTGGGAATTTCCTTTGAATTTTGGGGTCCCCTTTGAATTAGAATTTTGGGGGTCTCCTTGAATTTTGGGGGGGATTCTGGGAATTTCCTTTAAATTTTTGGGGGGGATTCTGGGAATTTCCTTTAAATTTTGGGGGGGAAATTTTGGCGTCTCCCTTGGAATTTTGGGGGAGATTTTTGGGGTCTCCCCAAATCCGGGGGTCCCCCCTTTTCTCACGCCCCTCCCCCCCCGGCAGATGGGACCCCCCCGGATTTTCCTCCTCTGGGTCCTGCTGGGCTGCCGTGAGTCCCGATCCCACATTTTCCCCCAAATCCCAAATTTCTCACCCAAAATCCCGATTTTTTCCACCCAAATCCCGATTTTCCCCCACCCAAAATCCCAAATTTTTTCCCTCCCAAATTCCCAGATTTTCCACCCAAATCCCAAATTTCCCACCCAAAATCTCAAATTTCCCCCTAAATCCCAATTTCCCCCCACCCCAAATTTCCCCACCCAAATTCCGATTTCCCCCCCCGAATCCCAAATTTTTCCCCACCCAAAAAATCCCAATTTTCCCTCCCAAAATCCCAATTTTTCCCCCCCGAATCCCAAATTCTCCCACCTAAATCCTGATTTTTTCCCACCCAAAATCCCAAATTTCCCACCCAAAATCCCAAATTTTCCCCCCAAATCTACCTACCCAAATTCCGATTTTCCCACCCAAATCCCAAAATTTTCCCCCCAAAATCCCAAGTTTTTCCCCCCCAAATCCCGATTTTTTCCCCCAATCCCAAATTTCCCCCCCAAATCCCAAATTTTCCCACCCAGATCCACCTGCCCTGCCCCTTTCCGGCCCCAAATTCGGTGATTTTGGACCCAAATTTGGCATTTCCGGCCCCAAATTCGGTGATTTTGGACCCAAATTCGGCATTTCCGGCCCCAAATTTGCTGATTTTGGACCCAAATTCGGCATTTCCGGCCCCAAATTTGCTGATTTTGGACCCAAATTCGGCATTTCCGGCCCCAAATTTGGTGATTTTGGACCCAAATTTGGCATTTCCGGCCCCAAATTTGCTGATTTTGCGCCCAAATTTGGCATTTCCGGCCCCAAACCCCCCAGCCCGACCCACATTTTCCCCATTCCCGTCCCCAAATCCCCCAATTCCACCCCAAAATCCCCTTTCCCCCCCTCAATTCTCCACATTTTCCCCATTTCCGGCCCCAAATCTCCCCGTCCCACCCCGAATTCCCAAATTCCCCCCAAAATTCCCATTTCCCCCGATTCCTTCAATTTCCCCCCATTTCCAGCCCCAAATTCCCCCATTTTCCCCCCCAAATCCCCCCATTTTCCCAATTCCCGTCCCCGAAATCCCAAATTTCCCGAAATCCCCCGATTTCCCCCGTTTTCCCCATTATTTCCCTGCATTTCCCGTTTTTCCCCATTATTTCCCCATTATTTTCCCCATTTTCCCCCCACTTTTTCCCATTATTTTCCCAAATTTTCCCATTTTTCCCCCAAATTTCCCCTAATTATTTTCCCCACTCTTCTGTCCATTATTTCTCCCCGTTATTTTCCCCCATTTCCCCCCAAATTTCCCATTTTTCCCCCCAAATTCCCAATTTCCCTTATTTCCCCCATTTTTCCCATCATTCCCCCCGTTATTTTTCCCCCGTTATTTTTCCCCCACCATTTCCCCATTTTCCCCATTATTTCCCCCAAATTTCCCCATTTTTCCCCCCATTTTTTCCCCATATTCCCCATTATTTCCCCTCCTTATTTTCCCCCATTTTCCCCATTATTTTTCCCACTATTTTCCCAAATTCCCCCCATTATTTCCCCATTTTCCCCCATTATTTTCCCCATTTCCCCCCATGATTTCCCTCATTTTACCCCCTTTTCCCCATTATTTTCCCCAAATTTCCCCATTTTTCACCCATTATTCTCCCCATTATTTGTCCAACTATTTTCCCCATTACTTCCCATTTTTCCCCCATTTCCCCATTTCCCCATTTTCCCATTTCCCATTTCCCCATTTCCCCATTTTCCCATTTCCCATTTCCCCATTTTCCCCATTTCCCCCATTTACCCATTTCCCCATTACCCTCATTTCCCCCATTTTTCCCCATTTCCCCATTTCCCCATTTCCCCATTTTTCCCCATTTCCCCATTTTCCCCCATTTCCCCATTTCCCCCATTTCCCCATTTCCCCATTTCCCCATTTCCCCATTTTTCCCCATTTCCCCATTTCCCCATTTCCCCATTTCCCCATTTCCCATTTTCCCCATTTCCCCATTTCCCATTTCCCCCATTTCCCCCATTTCCCCATTTCCCCATTTCCCATTTCCCCATTTCCCCATTTTCCCATTTCCCATTTCCCCATTTTCCCCATTTCCCCCATTTCCCCATTTCCCCATTACCCTCATTTCCCCCATTTTTCCCCATTTCCCCATTTCCCCATTTCCCCCATTTCCCCATTTCCCCATTTCCCCATTTCCCCATTTCCCCATTTTCCCCCATTTCCCCCATTTCCCCATTTCCCCATTTCCCCATTTCCCCCATTTCCCCATTTCCCATTTCCCCATTTCCCCATTTCCCCATTTCCCCAATTTTCCCCATTTCCCCATTTCCCCCATTTTCCCCCTTTTTCCCCCATTTTTCCCCCATTTTCCCCCCATTTTTCCCATTTTTCCCATTTTTCCCCATTTTTCCCCCATTTCCCCCATTTTTCCCCATTTCCCATTTCCCCATTTCCCCATTTCCCATTTCCCCCATTTCCCCATTTCCCCATTCCCCCATTCCCCATTTCCCCATTTTCCCATTTCCCCATTTCCCCATTTCCCCATTTCCCCATTTCCCCATTTCCCATTTCCCCATTTCCCCATTCCCCCATTCCCCATTTCCCCATTTTCCCATTTCCCCATTTCCCCATTTCCCCATTTTCCCATTTCCCCATTTCCCCATTTCCCCATTTCCCCATTTCCCCATTTCCCATTTCCCCATTTCCCCCAATTCCCCATTTCCCCATTTCCCTCATTTCCCTCATTCCCCCATTTCCCCATTTCCCCATTTCCCCATTTCCCCATTTCCCCCATTTCCCCATTTCTCCCCATTTTTCCCCATTTTTCCCCATTTTTCCCATTTTTCCCATTTTTCCCTATTTTTCCCCCAGGTGCCGACCCCCTCACCTGGAGCGGCTGTTCCGGCGTCACCTGCGGCCGCGGTGGCACCTGCCAGGTCACCGACCTGGGGCCCCGCTGTGTCCCTGTCCCCTCGTGTGACAACGTCCGGTGCGGGGAGGGGACACGGTGCAGAGTGACCGACGGGTGGCCCAAATGTGTCCCCAACGTCCCCTCGTGTGACAACGTCCGGTGCGGGGAGGGGACACGGTGCAGAGTGACCGACGGGTGGCCCAAATGTGTCCCTGTCCCCTCGTGTGACAACGTCCGGTGCGGGGAGGGGACACGGTGCAGAGTGACCGACGGGTGGCCCAAATGTGTCCCCAACGTCCCCTCGTGTGACAACGTCCGGTGCGGGGAGGGGACACGGTGCAGAGTGACCGACGGGTGGCCCAAATGTGTCCCCAACGTCCCCTCGTGTGACAACGTCCGGTGCGGGGAGGGGACACGGTGCAGGGTGACCGACGGGTGGCCCAAATGTGTCCCTGTCCCCTCGTGTGACAACGTCCGGTGCGGGGAGGGGACACGGTGCAGAGTGACCAACGGGTGGCCCCGCTGTGTCCCTGTCCCCTCGTGTCCCCTGGCCGGCT
This sequence comes from Chamaea fasciata, assembly GCF_029207755.1. Classification (NCBI taxonomy): domain Eukaryota; kingdom Metazoa; phylum Chordata; class Aves; order Passeriformes; family Sylviidae; genus Chamaea; species Chamaea fasciata. Next base: position 5,620 of record NW_027094498.1, read on the forward strand.
GTCCCCGGTGCGAGATGTCCGACGGGTGGCCGGTGTGCGTCGGGCGTCGCCGCCGGAGCGCGTCGTGTCCCCGATGTCCCCGAGGCGCCGCGTGTGACGTCACCCGGGGGTGGCCGCGCTGCGTCCCCGCCCAGGTGTCCCCAAGGCCACCCGGCTGCGGTGACCTGCGCTGTCCCCGGGGAACCTCGTGCCGGGCGGTGGGCGGCGAGCCGCGGTGCGTCCACCGGCCGCCGGCGTGTGACGACGTCCGGTGCCACAAGGACGCCACATGTCACATGATTGACGGGTGGCCACGGTGTGTCCCCACCAAGGTGACCCCAAGGTCATGCCACGATCTCCACTGTCCCAAGGACACCACGTGTCACATGGTCAGTGGTCATCCCCGTTGTGTCCAGACCACGACGTCCATCAGGAGACCTTCCTGCAGTGACCTCCACTGTCCCAAGGACACCACGTGTCACGTGGTCAGCGGTCATCCCCAGTGTGTCCAGACCAAGACGTCCATCAGGAGACCTTCCTGCAGTGACCTCCGCTGTCCCCAAGGAACCTCGTGCCAGATGACCGATGGTCAACCACAGTGTGTCCACCACCGGCCATCGTGTGACAACATCCGGTGCCACAAGGGGACAGTGTGTCAGATGGTTGACGGGTGGCCGCAGTGTGTCCAGACCAAGGTGTCACCAAGGTCATGCCACGATGTCCACTGTCCCAAGGACACCACGTGTCACGTGGTCAGCGGTCATCCCCAGTGTGTCCTTATGAAGACATCCATCAAGAGTCCATCTTGTGGTGACCTCCGCTGTCCCCAAGGAACCTCGTGCCAGATGACCGATGGTCAACCACGGTGTGTCCACAACTGGCCATCGTGTGACAGCGTCCGGTGCCACAAGGACACCTCGTGTCAGATGATTGACGGGTGGCCACGGTGTGTCCAGACCAAGGTGTCACCAAGGTCATGCCAGGACATCCACTGTCCCAAGGACACCACGTGTCACATGGTCAATGGTCATCCCCAGTGTGTCCAGACCACGACGTCCATCAGGAGACCTTCCTGCCGTGATGTCCACTGTCCACAGGGCACGAGCTGCAAGATGACCAATGGGTGGCCGCAGTGTGTCCATCACCCACCATCTTGTCGTGATGTCCACTGCCAGACCGGCCACGTGTGCCAGATGGTCAGTGGGTGGCCTCAGTGTGTCCAGACCAAGGTGACCACAATGAGACCATCCTGCCATGATGTCCACTGTCCCAAGGACACCACGTGTCACATGGTCAATGGTCAACCACAGTGTGTCCACCACCGGCCATCGTGTGACAACGTCCGGTGCCACAAGGACGCCACGTGTCAGATGATTGACGGGTGGCCACGGTGTGTCCAGACCAAGGTGTCACCAAGGTCATGCCATGATGTCCACTGTCCCAAGGACACCACATGTCACGTGGTCAGTGGTCATCCCCGGTGTGTCCAGACCAAGACGTCCATCAGGAGACCTTCCTGCAGTGACCTCCGCTGTCCCCAAGGAACCTCGTGCCAGATGACCGATGGTCATCCACGGTGTGTCCACCACCGGCCATCGTGTGACAACGTCCGGTGCCACAAGGACGCCACGTGTCACATGATTGACGGGTGGCCGAGGTGTGTCCAGACCAAGGTGTCACCAAGGTCATGCCACGATGTCCAGTGTCCCAAGGACACCACGTGTCACGTGGTCAGCGGTCATCCCCGGTGTGTCCAGACCAAGACGTCGGTCAAGAGTCCATCTTGTGCTGACCTCCAGTGTCCCCAAGGAACCTCGTGCCAGATGACCGATGGTCATCCCCAGTGTGTCCACCACCGGCCATCGTGTGACAACGTCCGGTGCCACAAGGAGACCTCGTGTCAGATGATCGATGGGTGGCCACGGTGCGTCCAGACCAAGACGTCCATCAGGAGACCTTCGTGCCACGATGTCCACTGCCCCAAGGACACCACGTGTCACACGGTGGATGACCAACCCCGCTGTGTCCATCACCCGCCCACCTGCCAGGACATCCAGTGTCCCAAGGGCTCCTGGTGCCACATGGTCAGTGGGTGGCCGCAGTGTGTCCACACCAAGGTGACCCCAAGGAGACCTTCCTGCAGTGACCTCCACTGTCCCAAGGACACCACGTGTCACATGGTCAGTGGTCATCCCCAGTGTGTCCAGACCACAACGTCCATCAGGAGACCTTCCTGCAGTGACCTCCGCTGTCCCCAAGGAACCTCGTGCCAGATGACCGATGGTCAACCACGGTGTGTCCACCACCGGCCATTGTGTGACAACGTCCGGTGCCCCAAGGACGCCACGTGTCAGATGATCGATGGGTGGCCGCAGTGTGTCCAGACTAAGGTGTCACCAAGGTCATGCCACGATCTCCACTGTCCCAAGGACACCACGTGTCACGTGGTCAGCGGTCATCCCCAGTGCGTCCAGACCACGACGTCCATCAGGAGACCTTCCTGCAGTGACCTCCACTGTCCCCAAGGAACCTCGTGCCAGATGACCGATGGGCAACCACGGTGTGTCCACCACCGGCCATCGTGTGACAACATCCGGTGCCACAAGGATGCCATGTGTCACATGATTGATGGGTGGCCACGGTGTGTCCCCACCAAGGTGACCCCAAGGTCATGCCACGATGTCCAGTGTCCCAAGGACACCACGTGTCACATGGTCAGCGGTCATCCCCAGTGTGTCCAGACCAAGACATCCATCAGGGGACCTTCCTGTGGTGACGTCCACTGTCCCCAAGGAACCAGGTGTAAGATGACCGATGGTCATCCACAGTGTGTCCACAACCGGCCATCGTGTGACAACGTCCGGTGCCACAAGGATGCCACGTGTCACATGATCGATGGGTGGCCGCAGTGTGTCCAGACCAAGGTGTCACCAAGGTCATGCCACGATGTCCACTGTCCCAAGGACACCACGTGTCACGTGGTCAGCGGTCATCCCCAGTGTGTCCTTATGAAGACATCCATCAAGAGTCCATCTTGTGGTGACCTCCGCTGTCCCCAAGGAACCTCGTGCCAGATGACCGATGGTCAACCACGGTGTGTCCACAACTGGCCATCGTGTGACAGCGTCCGGTGCCACAAGGACACCTCGTGTCAGATGATTGACGGGTGGCCACGGTGTGTCCAGACCAAGGTGTCACCAAGGTCATGCCAGGACATCCACTGTCCCAAGGACCCCACGTGTCACGTGGTCAGCGGTCATCCCCAGTGTGTCCAGACCACGACGTCCATCAGGAGACCTTCCTGCCGTGACGTCCAGTGCTCCAAGGACACCACCTGCCAGATGACCAATGGGTGGCCGCAGTGTGTCCATGACCCCCCGTCATGTCACGATGTCCAGTGCTCCAAGGACACCACGTGTCACATGGTCAGCGGGTGGCCGCAGTGTGTCCAGACCACGACGTCCATCAGGAGACCTTCCTGCCGTGATGTCCACTGTCCACAGGGCACGAGCTGCAAGATGACCAATGGGTGGCCGCAGTGTGTCCATCACCCACCATCTTGTCGTGATGTCCAGTGCCAGAAAGGTCACCTGTGTCACGTGGTCAACGGGTGGCCGCGGTGCGTCCAGACCAAGGTGACCCCAAGGAGACCTTCCTGCCATGGTGTCCACTGTCCCCAAGGAACCCAATGTAAGATGGCCGATGGTCAAGCTCTCTGTGTCCATCACCCACCGTCCTGCAGTGACCTCCACTGTCCCAAGGACACCACGTGTCACATGGTCAGTGGTCATCCTCAGTGTGTCCAGACCACGACGTCCATCAGGAGACCTTCCTGCCGTGATGTCCAGTGCTCCAAGGACACCACGTGTCAGATGACCAATGGATGGCCACAGTGTGTCCCCACCAAGACGTCCATCAGATCTTCCTGCGGTGACCTCCAGTGTCCACAAGGAACCAGATGTAAGATGACCAATGGTCAACCTCACTGTGTCCATCACCCACCGTCCTGTAGTGATGTCCACTGTCCCAAGGACACCACGTGTCACGTGGTCAGTGGTCATCCCCAGTGTGTCCAGACCACGACGTCCATCAGGAGACCTTCCTGCAGTGACCTCCGCTGTCCCCAAGGAACCCAGTGTAAGATGACCAATGGGTGGCCGCAGTGTGTCCACTCCTCTCCATCCTGCCAGGATGTCCAGTGCCACAAGGGGACAATGTGCCAGATGGTCAGTGGGTGGCCGCAGTGTGTCCCCACCAAGACGTCCATCAGGAGACCTTCCTGCCGTGACGTCCAGTGCTCCAAGGACACCACGTGTCAGATGACCAATGGGTGGCCGCAGTGTGTCCAGACCAAGATGTCCATCAGACCTTCCTGCGGTGACCTCCACTGTCCTCAGGGCACCAGGTGCAAGATGACCGATGGGTGGCCGCAGTGTGTCCACTCCTCTCCATCCTGCAGTGACCTCCACTGTCCCAAGGACACCACGTGTCACGAGGTCAGTGGTCATCCCCGGTGCGTCCAGACCACGACGTCCATCAGGAGACCTTCCTGCCGTGACCTCCACTGTCCCCAAGGAACCCAGTGTAAGATGACCGATGGGTGGCCGCAGTGTGTCCACTCCTCTCCATCCTGCCAGGATGTCCAGTGCCACAAGGGGACAATGTGCCAGATGGTCAATGGTCATCCCCAGTGTGTCCACACCAAGACATCCATCAGGAGACCTTCCTGCCGTGACGTCCAGTGCTCCAAGGACACCACGTGTCAGATGACCAATGGATGGCCACAGTGTGTCCAGACCAAGATGTCCATCAGACCTTCCTGCAGTGACCTCCGCTGTCCACAAGGCACCAGGTGTAAGATGACCAATGGGTGGCCGCATTGTGTCCACTCCTCTCCATCCTGTAGTGATGTCCAGTGCCAGAAGGGGACAATGTGCCAGATGGTCAGTGGGTGGCCGCACTGTGTCCCCACCAAGACGTCCATCAGGAGACCTTCCTGCCGTGATGTCCAGTGCTCCAAGGACACCACCTGCCAGATGACCAATGGGTGGCCACAGTGTGTCCACTCCTCTCCATCCTGCAGTGACCTCCACTGCCCCAAGGACACCATGTGTCACGTGGTCAGTGGTCATCCCCAGTGTGTCCAGACCAAGACGTCCATCAGGAGACCTTCCTGCCGTGACGTCCAGTGCTCCAAGGACACCAGGTGTCAGATGACCAATGGATGGCCACAGTGTGTCCAGACCAAGATGTCCATCAGACCTTCCTGTGGTGACCTCCGCTGTCCGCAGGCCACCAGGTGCAAGATGACCGATGGGTGGCCGCAGTGTGTCCATCAGCCGCCATCATGCCAGGACATCCACTGTCCCAAGGACACCACGTGTCACGTGGTCAGTGGTCATCCCCAGTGCGTCCAGACCACGACGTCCATCAGGAGACCTTCCTGTGGTGACCTCCACTGTCCCCAAGGAACCCAGTGTAAGATGACCAATGGGTGGCCGCAGTGTGTCCATCAGCGACCATCCTGTCACAATGTCCACTGCCAGACAGGTCACATGTGCCAGATGGTCAGCGGGTGGCCGCACTGTGTCCCCACCAAGACGTCCATCAGGAGACCTTCCTGCGGTGATGTCCAGTGCTCCAAGGACACCACCTGCCAGATGACCAATGGGTGGCCACAGTGTGTGCACTCCTCTCCATCCTGCAGTGACCTCCACTGCCCCAAGGACACCACGTGCCACATGGTCAGCGGTCATCCCCAGTGTGTCCAGACCAAGGCGTCCATCAGGAGACCTTCCTGCCATGACCTCCACTGTCCCCAAGGAACCCAGTGTAAGATGACCGATGGGTGGCCGCAGTGTGTCCACTCCTCTCCATCCTGCCAGGATGTCCAGTGCCACAAGGGGACAATGTGCCAGATGGTCAATGGTCATCCCCAGTGTGTCCAGACCACGACGTCCATCAGGAGACCTTCCTGCCGTGACGTCCAGTGCGCCAAGGACACCACGTGTCAGATGACCAATGGATGGCCACAGTGTGTCCAGACCAAGATGTCCATCAGACCTTCCTGCGACGACCTCCGCTGTCCGCAGGCCACCAGGTGCAAGATGACCGATGGGTGGCCGCAGTGTGTCCATCAGCCGCCATCATGCCAGGACATCCACTGTCCCAAGGACACCACGTGTCACGTGGTCAGCGGTCATCCCCAGTGTGTCCAGACCAAGACGTCCATCAGGAGACCTTCCTGTGGTGACCTCCAGTGTCCCCAAGGAACCCAGTGTAAGATGACCAATGGGTGGCCACAGTGTGTCCACTCCTCTCCATCCTGCCAGGATGTCCAGTGCCACAAGGGGACAATGTGCCAGATGGTCAGTGGGTGGCCGCAGTGTGTCCCCACCAAGACGTCCATCAGGAGACCTTCCTGCCGTGACGTCCAGTGCTCCAAGGACACCACGTGTCAGATGACCAATGGGTGGCCGCAGTGTGTCCACTCCTCTCCATCCTGCCAGGATGTCCAGTGTCCCAAGGACACCATGTGTCACGTGGTCAGCGGTCATCCCCAGTGTGTCCAGACCAAGATGTCCATCAGACCTTCCTGCGGTGACCTCCGCTGTCCTCAGGCCACCAGGTGCCAGGTGACCGCCGGCTGGCCGCGGTGTGGCCCCGCCCCGTTGCCCTGCCGGGGCCCGGGCTGCCGGCGCCGCGCCCGCGCTGTCCCCGCCCTGTCCTGCTCCGACGTCACCTGCGAGCCCGGAGCCACCTGCCGGGTGCTGCAGGGCTGGCCCAGGTGTGTCCCCATCGCATCAACCTGCCAGGACCTCACCTGCCCACCCGGATCCACCTGTAGAATGGAGAAAATGACCCCCACGTGTGTTCCTACACCACTGACCTGCCAGGACCTCACCTGCCCACCTGGATCCACCTGTAGAATGGAGAAATCCACGCCCAGGTGTGTTCCTACACCACTGACCTGCCAGGACCTCACCTGCCCACCTGGATCCACCTGTAGAATGGAGAAATCCACGCCCAGGTGTGTCCCTACACCACTGACCTGCCAGGACCTCACCTGCCCACCCAGATCCACCTGTAGAGTGGAGAAATCCACGCCCAGGTGTGTTCCTACACCACTGACCTGCCAGGACCTCACCTGTCCAGCTAGGTCCACCTGTCAGATGGACGGAGCCATGCCCAGGTGCGTCCCCATCACATCAACCTGCCAGGACCTCACCTGCCCACCTGGGTCCACCTGTAGAATGGAGAAAATGGTCCCCAGGTGTGTCCCTACACCACTGACCTGCCAGGACCTCACCTGCCCACCTGGATCCACCTGTAGAATGGAGAAAATGGTCCCCAGGTGTGTTCCTACACCACTGACCTGCCAGGACCTCACCTGCCCACCTGGATCCACCTGTCAGATGGACGGAGCCACGCCCAGGTGTGTCCCCATCGCATCAACCTGCCAGGACCTCACCTGCCCACCCAGATCCACCTGTAGAATGGAGAAATCCACGCCCAGGTGTGTCCCTACACCACTGACCTGCCAGGACCTCACCTGCCCACCCGGATCCACTTGTCAGATAGACAGAACCACGCCCAGGTGTGTTCCCGTCAAGTTGACCTGCCAGGAACTCACCTGTCCAGCTGGGTCCACCTGTCAGATGGACGGAGCCACGCCCAGGTGTGTCCCCATCAAATCAACCTGCCAGGACCTCACCTGTCCACCTGGGTCCACCTGTAGAATGGAGAAAATGGTCCCTAGGTGTGTTCCTGTGAAGTTAACCTGCCAGGACCTCACCTGCCCACCTGGATCCACCTGTCAGATGGACGGAGCCACGCCCAGGTGTGTCCCCATCAAATCAACCTGCCAGGACCTCACCTGCCCACCTGGGTCCACCTGTCAGATGGACGGAGCCACGCCCAGGTGTGTCGCTACATCAGTGACCTGCCAGGACCTCACCTGCCCACCTGGATCCACCTGTCAGATGGACGGAGCCTCGCCCAGGTGTGTCCCCATCAAATCAACCTGCCAGAACCTCACCTGCCCACCTGGGTCCACCTGTCAGATGGACGGAGCCACGCCCAGGTGTGTCCCCACGGCACTGACCTGCCAGGACCTCACCTGTCCACCTGGGTACACCTGTCGGATGGACGGAGCCACGCCCAGGTGTGTCGCTACACCAGTGACCTGCCAGGACCTCACCTGCCCACCTGGATCCACCTGTCAGATGGATGAAGCCACGCCCAGGTGTGTCCCTACACCAGTGACCTGCCAGGACCTCACCTGCCCACCCGGATTCACCTGCCAGGACCCGCCCTGCCCACCTGGCCGCACCTGCCGCCCCACCTGCGCTCCGGCCCCGCCCCTCGTGTGCCACGTCCTGAGCCGGCGCCGCTTCCGCGCCTTCGACGGCCGCACCTGGCGGCTGCCGCTCACCTGTCCGCTGGTGGCCGCCTGCGGGGGCTCACCTGGGCTGCAGGTGTGGCTGTCCGGCCAGGTGGGCTCCGGGCCCCGCGCCACCTTCTCGCAGGTGACCGTGGCCGGGGACGGGTTCCAGGTGGAGCTGAGGCACGGAGAGAGCACCACGGCCTGGGTGAGTGCGCACCTGGGCAGGTGGGACACCTGCCCGCAGGTGTGTGTGTGTGTCCCTGTCACAGGGGTGTCTGCCCCAGTCCCAGGTGTGACACCTGTCCCAGATGTGTCCGTGTCCCTGTCCCAGGTGTGTCCCTGTCCCAGGTATGCCACCTCTCCCAGGTGTGTCACCTGTCCCAGGTGTGTCCGTGTCCCTGTCCCAGGTGTGTCCCTATCCCAGGTGTGTCCGTGTCCCTGTCCCAGGTGTGTCCCTGTCCCAGGTGTGTCCCTGTCCCAGGTGTGTCCCTGTCCCAGGTATGCCACCTCTCCCAGGTGTGTCACCTGTCCCAGGTGTGTCCGTGTCCCTGTCCCAAGTGTGTCTGTCCCTGTCCCAGGTGCGTCCCACCTGTCCCAGGTGTGTCTGTCCCAGATGTGTCCGTGTCCCTGTCCCAGATGTGTCCCTGTCCCAGGTGTGTCACCTCTCCCAGGTGTGTCCGTGTCCCTGTCCCAGGTGTGTCACCTCTCCCAGGTGTGTCCGTGTCCCTGTCCCAGGTTTGTCCATGTCCCAGTCCCCAGGTGTGTCCCGCCTGTCCCAGGTGTGTCTGTCCCAGGTGTGTCCGTGTCCCTGTCCCAGGTGTGTCACCTGTCCCAGGTGTATCTGTGTCCCTGTTCCAGGTTTGTCCATGTCCCTGTCCCAGGTGTGTCCTACCTGTCCCAGGTGTCTCCCCTGTCCCAGGCCCCTCACCTATCCCAGGTGTCTCAGCTGTCCCAGGTGTATCCCAGGTGTGTCTCACCTGTCCCAGGTGTGTGTCACCTGACCAGGCGTGTCTCACCTGTCCGCAGGTGTCCGGCCGCCGCGTGCGCCTCCCGGTGGGCGTGGCCGGGGGCCGGGTGCAGGTGCGGCGCCGGGGGGGGCAGCGGCAGGTGCTGCTCACCTGGGCGGGGCTGCAGGTGAGCCGGGCAGGTGACGGAGCCGTCACCGTGACCGCCACCGCCGCCAGGGGGCTCTGCGGGGCCTGCGCCGGGCAGCGCACCTGTCACACAGGTGAGTCATGGGGGGGCGGGCGGGGCGGGGGAGGGTCACCTGGGGGACAGGTGAGGATTGCAGGGCACAGGTGAGTTCCAGGTGTGGGTGGGAGGTCCCAGGTGTGTCCCCAGGTGTGTCCAGGTGTGGGTGGGAGGTCCCAGGTGTGTCCCCAGGTGTGTCCAGGTGTGGGTGGGAGGTCCCAGGTGTGTCCCCAGGTGTATCTCAGGTGTGAGTGGGAGGTCCCAGGTGTGTCCCCAGGTGTGTCCAGGTGTGGGTGGGAGGTCCCAGGTGTGTCCCCAGGTGTGCTCAGGTGTGGGTGGGAGGTCCCAGGTGTGTCCCCAGGTGTGTCCAGGTGTGGGTGGGAGGTCCCAGGTGTGTCCCAGGTGTCCCCAGGTGTATCTCAGGTGTGGGTGGGAGGTCCCAGGTGTGTCCCAGGTGTCCCCAGGTGTGTCCAGGTGTGGATGGGAGGTCCCAGGTGTGTCCCAGGTGTCCCCAGGTGTGTCCAGGTGTGGGTGGGAGGTCCCAGGTGTGTCCCCAGGTGTCCCCAGGTGTGTCCAGGTGTGGGTGGGAGGTCCCAGGTGTGTCCCCAGGTGTCCCCAGGTGTGTCCAGGTGTGGGTGGGAGGTCCCAGGTGTGTCCCCAGGTGTCCCCAGGTGTGTCCAGGTGTGGGTGGGAGGTCCCAGGTGTGTCCCAGGTGTTTCCCCTCACCTGTGGGGGCGGGTCCCGGACACTCCCCCCTCCCCCATCTGTGTCCGGGCTCCTCCCCCAACCCCTCTCCCCCCTCGCTCTCTCCCCTCCCCCCAGCCCCTCCCCCAGCCCCTCCCCCCGGCCCCTCCCCCCTCCCCGCAGGTACCTGCCAGGTGTGGCCGCGGCGCTTCCGCACCTTTGACGGCGCGGGGGGGGCGCGGGGGGGGCGGGGCTGCCCCTCCCCCCTCCTGCTGGTCCGCACCTGCGCCCCGCCCCCGGCCGAGGGAGCCCCGCCCCCGGCCGAGGGAGCCCCGCCCACCCTGGAGGTGGCGCTGGCGGGGGGAGGGGCGGTGACGGTGACAACGGGACGGCGACGGTGGCACCTGCAGGGGGCGCTGGCACAGGTGAGCGGGGGGGAGGGGACAGGTGAGGGGGAGGGGAGGGGGAGGAGGAGGAAGATGATGGATGGGCGGGTGGATGAGTGAGGACGGCGCCGGCGGGTGGTGGAGGAAGGGTGACGGTGATGAAGGTGACGGCGATGATGGACGGAGAAGTTTGGCTGAAGGACGAGGATGACGATGATGACGGGGGAAGGACGAATGGATGAAGGCTGGATGGAGGACGGTGACGATGGAGATGAGGATGGTGGATGAAGGATGGGTGAGGGATGATGATGATGGAGATGATGATGATGATGATGACGATGATGGATGAGGGATGGATGGAGAAGGTTGGATGAAGGATGATGATGATGGAGATGATGACGATGATGACAAGGATGATGATGAAGATGGTGGAGATGATGATGACGATGATGGTGGATGATGGATGGATGGAGAAGGTCGGATGAAGGCTGATGACGATGATGACAATGATGATGATGAAGATGGTGGAGATGATGGTGACGATGATGATGGATGAAGGATGGATGGAGAAGGTTGGATGAAGGCTGATGACGATGATGATGATGGATGGAGAAGGTTGGATGAAGGCTGATGATGATGATGATGGAGATGATGACGATGATGACGATGATGATGATGAAGATAGTGGAGATGATGATGACGATGATGGTGGATGATGGATGGATGGAGAAGGTTGGATGAAGGATGATGATGATGATGATGATGATGGATGGATGGAGAAGGTTGGATGAAGGATGATGATGATGGAGATGATGACGATGATGACAATGATGATGATGAAGATGGTGGAGATGATGATGACGATGATGGATGGATGATGGATGGATGGAGAAGGTTGGATGAAGGATGATGATGATGATGATGGATGGATGGAGAAGGTTGGATGAAGGATGATGATGATGATGGAGATGATGATGACAATGACAATGATGATGATGAAGATGGTGGAGATGATGGTGACGATGATGGTGGATGATGGATGGATGGAGAAGGTTGGATGAAGGCTGATGATGACGATGATGGATGGATGGAGAAGGTTGGATGAAGGATGATGATGATGATGGAGATGATGACGATGATGACAATGATGATGATGAAGATGGTGGAGATGATGGTGACGATGATGGTGGATGATGGATGGATGGAGAAGGTTGGATGAAGGCTGATGACGATGATGGATGGATGGAGAAGGTTGGATGAAGGCTGATGATGATGGATGATGGATGGATGGAGAAGGATGGATGAAGGCTGATGATGATGATGGATGATGGATGGATGGAGAAGGTTGGATGAAGGCTGATGACGATGATGGATGGATGATGACGATGACGATGATGACGATGACGAAGACGCCGCCGTCCCTCCCCCAGCTGGACGGCTCCGCCCTCCCGCTGCCCTTCTGCCTCCCGGACGGCTCCGCCTGCGTCGGCCCCGCCCCCGGCCCCGCCCCCGGCCCCGCCCTGGTGCTGCTGACCCCTGACCTGCGCGTGGCCACCGGCCACGTCCTGGAGGTCACCGCGTCCCCCCGGCTGCGCAACCGCACCTGCGGCCTGTGCGGGGACTTCGACGGCCACGCCCACAACGACCTCGGGGACGCCGGGAAGTGTCCCCAGGGAGGCTGCCGTGAGTGCGACACGGGACGGGACACGGGACACGGACACGGACACGGGACACGGACACGGGACACGGACACGGGACACGGACACGGACACGGGACAGGGGACAGGGGACAGGGGACACGGACACGGGACACGGGACAGGGGACACGGGACAGGGGACACGGGACACGGACACGGGACACGGGACACGGGACACGGGACACGGGGTGGGGCCTCGCAGGACCTTGATGTGTCCTCTGGGACCTCCTCGTGTCCATCCTTGACCTCTCAATGTCCATCCTTGACCCACCTGTGTCCATCCTTGACCCCTCCTGGTGTCCATCCTTGACCACTCAATGTCCATCTTTGACCCACCTGTGTCCATCCTTGACCTCATGTCCATCCTTGACCTCATGTCCATCCTTGACCCACCTGTGTCCATCCTTGACCTCTCTGTGTCCATCCTTGACCCCTCCTGGTGTCCATCCTTGACCTCATGTCCATCCTTGACCCACCTGTGTCCATCCTTGACCACTCAATGTCCATCCTTGACCACTCAATGTCCATCCTTGACCCACCTGTGTCCATCCTTGACCACTCAATGTCCATCCTTGACCCACCTGTGTCCATCCTTGACCCCTCCTGGTGTCCATCCTTGACCACTCAATGTCCATCTTTGACCCACCTGTGTCCATCCTTGACCTCATGTCCATCCTTGACCCACCTGTGTCCATCCTTGACCACTCAATGTCCATCCTTGACCACTCAATGTCCATCCTTGACCCACCTGTGTCCATCCTTGACCACTCAATGTCCATCCTTGACCCACCTGTGTCCATCCTTGACCAATGTCCATCCTTGACCTCTCCATGTCCATCCTTGACCCCTCCTGGTGTCCATCCTTGACCTCATGTCCATCCTTGACCTCTCAATGTCCATCCTTGATCCACCTGTGTCCATCCTTGACCTGTGTCCATCCTTGACCTCTCCATGTGTCCATCCCCTTCCCGTGACCGTCACGGGTCCATCCGTGACCTTCTCCACCCCTGTGTCCATCCATGGCCCTCGTGTCCATCCGTGACCTCTGTGTCCATCAATGACCCCTGTGTCCACCCATGGCCCTCATGTCCACCCATGACCTCCGTGTCCACCCCAGAGTCTACCCATGACCTTCTCATGTCCACCCATGACCTCTGTGCCCACCCGTGTCCACCCATGACCTCTGTGTCCACCCCGGTGTCCACCCATGACCTCTGTGTCCACCTGTGTCCCCCCATGATCTCTGTGTCCACCCATGACCTCCGTGTCCACCCATGACCTCCGTGTCCACCCCAGAGTCTACCCATGACCTTCTCATGTCCACCCATGACCTCTGTGCCCACCCGTGTCCACCCATGACCTCCGTGTCCACCCATGACCTCTGTGTCCACCCCAGTGTCCACCCATGACCTCCGTGTCCACCCATGACCTCTGTGTCCACCCATGACCTCCGTGTCCACCCATGACCTCCGTGTCCACCCCAGTGTCCACCCATGACCTCCGTGTCCACCCATGACCTTTGTGTCCACCCATGACCTCTGTGTCCACCCATGACCTCTGCATCCACTCCAGTGTCCACCCATGACCTCGGTGACCCCTGTGTGACCCCTGTGTGACCCCTGTGTGACCCCTGTGTGTCCCCACAGCCGCCCGGTGTCCCCCGGCCGCCGGCCCTCGGCCCCCCCGCGACCTCAGCACAGGTGAGGAAGGTGACGATGATGATGATGATGATGACGGTGGTGGCGGGCGGGGGCGAACGGGGGCGCCGGGATGAAGATGACGATGGCGGTGGTGGGATGAAGATGATGGGGGTGGGATGAAGATGATGAGGATGGTGGCGGGATGAAGAAGATGATGATGATGATGGTGGGACGATGGTGGTGGTGGGATGAAGATGACGATGACGATGGTGGTGGGATGATGATGATGATGGTGGTGGGATGAGGATGATGATGATGGTGGAATGAAGAAGATGATGATGGTGGGATGAAGGTGGTGGTGGGACGAGGATGATGATGATGGTGGGATGATGACGGTGGTGGGACGAAGATGATGATGATGGTGGAATGAAGAAGATGATGATGATGATGGTGGGATGAAGGCGGTGGTGGGATGAGGATGATGATGATGGTGGGATGATGATGGTGGTGGGACGAGGATGATGATGATGGTGGGATGATGATGACGAAGATGGTGGGATGAAGATGAAGATGGTGGGACGATGGTGGTGGAGGTGGTGGGACGAAGATGATGATGATGGTGGAATGAAGAAGATGATGATGGTGGGATGAAGGTGGTGGTGGGACGAGGATGATGATGAGGGTGGGCTGATGATGACGAAGATGGCGGGACGAGGATGAAGATGGTGGGACGAAGATGGTGGTGGTGGTGGGATGAAGACGGTAAAGATGATGGTGGGATGAAGACGATGGTGGGATGAAGATAAGGGTGGGATGATGATGAGGGTGGGATGAAGAAAGTAAAAATGATGGCGGGATGAAGATGAGGGTGGTGGGATGAAGATAAGGGTGGGATGATGATGAGGGTGGCAGTGGGATGAAGATGGAGGTGGGATGATGATGATGAGGGTGGGACGAAGGTGCAGATGATGATGAAGGTGGGATGAAGACGGTAAAGATGGCGGTGGGACGAAGATGAAGACGATGAGGGTGGGATGAAGATGGTGGTGGGACTAGGGTGGCAGCGGGACGAGGATGATGATGACGGCGGGATGACGATGATGGGATGAAGAGCAGGACGGCGGCGGGATGAGGATGGTAAAGACGGTGGAGGGATGAAGATGACAGCGGTGGGAGGAAGGCGGCGGTGGGATGACGACGATGATGATGGGACGGCGGGGCCGGGACGAAGGCGTTGGGATGGGACAAAGGCAGGGTGAAGACGATGGGATGGGAGGTCACGAAGGGCTGGGGTGAAGATGATGAAGATGAGGGCGGGATGAAGACGGTGGGACGACGATGATGAAGGCGGCGTGATCACGGTGGCGGGATGAAGATGACGGTGGTGGCGGGATGATGATGATGGTGGCGGGATGAAGATGGTGGTGATGGGATGATGATGATGATGGTGGGATGAAGACGGCGACGGGATGATGATGATGATGATGGAGAGGATGAAGACGGTGGTGGTGGGATGATGATGATGAATGATGGTGGGATGAAGATGGTGGTGACGGGATGATGATGATGATGATGGTGGGACGAAGACGACGATGACAGGACGAAGATGATGATGCAGGGATGGGGATGAAGATGGTGGTGGGATGATGATGATGATGATGGGATGATAAAGAGGGGAGGAAGGCGACGGTGGTGACAGGGTGACGACGATGGTGAGGTGAAGATGATGATGACGAAGACGGTGGGGGATGATGATGGTGGGACGATGATGAAGGTGACGATGACGAAGACGGTGATGGGATGATGATGATGATGACGAGATGATGATGACGATGATGATGATGATGAAGACAGCGGGGGATGATGATGATGATGAAGATGATGATGATGATGATGCTGATAGGGTGATGATGATGGTGATGATGATGATGGTGACGACGAAGACGCCCCAGAGTGACCCCACCCTGTGTTTCCCTCCCCCACCCCAGGCCACCTGCTGGAACCACTGGGAGCACTGGGAGCACTGGGAACGCCCTTCGGAGCACCGCTGGGACCACTGGGACAACTGGGACCACCGGGAGGGGGACTGGGAGCACTGGGAGGACTGGGAGGGGGACAACTGGGACCACTGGGACCACTGGGAGGACTGGGACAACTGGGACCACTGGGAGGACTGGGAGGACTGGGACAACTGGGACCACTGGGAGGACTGGGAGGACTGGGACAACTGGGACCACTGGGAGGACTGGGAGGACTGGGACAACTGGGACCACTGGGAGGACTGGGAGGACTGGGACAACTGGGAGCACTGGGAGGACTGGGAGGGGGACTGGGAGGACTGGGAGCCCCACTGGGAGCGGCCATGGGGGCGCCACTGGGAGCACTGGGAGGAGCCATGGGCGGCCCACTGGGAGCACTGGGAGGGGGACTGGGAGCCCCACTGGGAGCACTGGGAGCACTGGGAGCCCCCCTGGGGCCCTGACCTGGGGCTGGGGACAATAAAGGCGCCCGTGTCACCTGTGCGCGGCGGGGTCACTGGTGTCACCTGCCGGGGAACTGGGAGGGGACTGGGAGGGACTGGTTTGTACTGGGAGGGAACTGGGAGGGAACTTGGATGGACTGGGATGAACTGGGAGGGAACTGGGATGGACTGGGATGAACTGGGAGGGACTGGGACGGACTGGGAGGGAACTGGGAGGGACTGGGAGGGACTGGGATGGAACCGGGAGGGAATTGGGAGGGACTGGGATGGAACTGGGATGGACTGGGAAGGGTTTGGGAAGTCACTGGGAAGTCAAACTGGTTTATACTGGTGCCGCAGCCGTGGGGGGGGTGATGGGAACGGGG
This sequence comes from Chamaea fasciata, assembly GCF_029207755.1. NCBI lineage: Eukaryota > Metazoa > Chordata > Aves > Passeriformes > Sylviidae > Chamaea > Chamaea fasciata. Next base: position 22,430 of record NW_027094498.1, read on the forward strand.
GAGGGGCTTTGGGGGCACTGGGAGGGACTGGGATGGACTGGCACAAACTGCCACCTGGCTCCCAGGTGACATTTGGAGGGTCCCAGGTGACATTTGGGGACATTTGGGGGTCCCAGGTGACATTTGGAGGGTCCCAGGTGACATTTGGGGGGTCCCAGGTGACATTTGGGGCTCCCAGGTGACATTTGGAGGGTCCCAGGTGACATCTGGGGACATTTGGAGGGTCCCAGGTGACATTTGGGGACATTTGGGGCTCCCAGGTGACATTTTGGGGGTCCCAGGTGACATTGGGGGTCCCGATTGTGACGAATTCCGCTGTCCCCAATGTCCCCCATGTCCCCAATTGTCCCCAAGCGTCCCCAGGCCCAGTTTTTAACCCTTTATTGGCGCAGTCACCGCGCGTCCCCTCCCCCGGCCCGGCGCCGTCCCCTCCCCCGGCCCGGTGTCACCGCTGTCACCCGCGGTGGGGGCTGGGGGACGTTGGGGACGTCGGGGACACTCAGATCTTGCCGGTGAACGTCCCCTCCTCGCGCGCCTCGTCCCACGCCGTCACCTGGGGGACACGGGGACATTTGGGGACACTGGGGACACTGGGACACTGGGGGACACTGGGGACACTGGGGGACACTGGGGGACACTGGGGGACACTGGGGGACACTGGGGACACTCGGGGACACTGGGGGGACACTGGGGACACTGGGGACACTGGGGGACACTGGGGACACTGGGGGACACTGGGGGACACTGGGGGGACACTGGGGACACTGGGGACACTGGGGACACCTGGGGACACTGGGGGACACTGGGGACACTGGGGACACTGGGGACACTGGGGACACTGGGGACACTGGGGGACACTGGGGACACTGGGGACACTCCGGTGACACTCCGGTGACACCGGCGGCACTCACCCAGGCCGTGGGGCACAGGGAGCGGTACACGCGGTAGTACCACTGGCACGGGCCGGCGTCGGCGCCGCGGGCGGCCATGGCGCGCTGGCACCGCTGGAAGTCTGGGGACAACGGCGACAGTGGGGACAGTGGGGACACCCAGGGGACATTGGGGACACCCAGGGGACACCCAGGGGACATCGGGGACACTGGGGACACCCAGGGGACACCCAGGGGACATCGGGGACATCAGGGACATTGAGGACACCCAGGGGACACCCAGGGGACATTTGGGGACACCCAGGGGACATCAGGGGACATTGGGGACACCCAGGGGACATTTGGGGACACCCAGGGGACATTTGGGGACACCCAGGGAACAACGGGAGGGCCAAACGGACACCAGGTCGACCCCGCCCCCAACGGGGATAAAAAAACCCCAAATTTGGGCATTTTCGGGGGGATTTTTTCGGGAATTCCGGGATTTTTCGGGACGCCCAGGTGAGTTCCGGGGTGCCCAGGTGAGTTTTGGGCTCCCCCAGGTGATTTTTGGGTCAATTTCGTGTCAATTTTGGGTTCTCAGGTGTTGGGACACCAGGTGAACCCCGCCACTATCGGTGATAAAAAAACCCCAAACTTGGGCATTTTCGGGGGGATTTTTTCGGGAATTCCGGGGTTTTTCGGGACGCCCAGGTGAGTTCCGGGGTGCCCAGGTGAGTTTTGGGCTCGCCCAGGTGATTTTTGGGTCAATTTTGGGTCAATTTTGGGGTTCCAAAGTGTTGGGACACCAGGTGAACCCCGCCACTATCGGTGATAAAAAAACCCCAAATTTGGGCATTTTCGGGGGGATTTTTTCGGGAATTCCGGGAATTCCGGGGTTTTTCGGGACGCCCAGGTGAGTTCCGGGGGGCCCAGGTGAGTTTTGGGCTCCCCCAGGTGATTTTTGGGTCAATTTTGGGTCAGTTTTGGGGTTCCAAAGTGTTGGGACACCAGGTGAACCCCGCCACTATCACTGATAAAAAAACCCCAAATTTGGGCATTTTCGGGGGGATTTTTTCGGGAATTCCGGGAATTTCGGGGTTTTTCCGGACGCCCAGGTGAGTTCCGGGGGGCCCAGGTGACTTCCGGGCTCGCCCAGGTGACTTCCGGGGCCGTACCCAGGTAGTTCTGCCAGCAGTTGCGCGTCTGGTTCTGGTTGGGGAAGCGGCTGTCGAACGGCGCCGTCTTGTAACGAGCCAGCTTGGCCTTGATGTCCTCAGCCATGGCTAATTAGCCTAATTAGACCCCGCTAATTAGCGCCTGGGCTCGTCAATCCCCCCCTGCTGGGGGTTAATTACCGCCCTGCCTCGATTAATTAATTCTAGGAGGCATTAATTGCTTAATTAACAGGGGGGGAATGAAGATTCTCAAGCTCGTCCTGGGGGGTTTGGCGAGTAATTAACAACCAATTAACTCCGATAATTAAGAGACAATTAACTAAGTCGCTCAGCAGCTAAATAGCTAACCAAACAACTGATTAACACCCCATTAATTATCAAGCTGCGCCGGTAATTAGTTCATTAATTAACGCCGCCCGACAGTGGAAAAATAAACCGGCAAGGAAAACGGCGGGGAGATGAAAAGGTCGTTAACGGCGTTAATTGGCAGCGAGTTAATTAGTTAGCAGGCTGGTCAGCGCTTAATTAGCTAGCTAACCACGTGCGATTTTAATTAGTTAATTGCCTCGTAACGACCAGCTCGTTAACAGGTTAATTAATCCCGTCCCGGAATAAAATAGAAACTAACAAAAAATAACACTAAAAAGTCATTAATAACACTCGCTAGTGCCTAATTAATTAATTAACAAGCTGATTAGGAACTAATTAGCTACCTAATGGCATTAACTCATATGTCCATCATAATAGTTAATTAATTAATAAGTTAATAAATTCTCGCCCGGAACGAAAACCAAGCCTTAAGCCACTGGAAAATAACATTAAAAGCTAATTACACTAATTAGCGCCTAATTAACGAGCTCACAGCCTGGTTACCACTCAACCAACTCGTTAACAGCTTCTAGCGTTAGCTAAGTTAATTAATGCACCCCACAGTTAATTAACTCCCTTAATTAATTCACATTGCCAGGGTCAATTGGACTAATTAATGCACCCCGGGCTTAATTAGACCCTCCGACTAATTAATTAAGCCCCAGGGGTTAATTAAACCTGCTAATTAATCAACACCCTGAGGTTAACTGGATTAATTAACGCCCCCTGCCCCAGGATTAATTAACCCCCCGTTAATTAATTAACACCCCCGGGGGTTAATTGGACTAATTAACACCCCCCCAAGGATTAATTAAACCCGCTAATTAATTACCACCCCCGGGGGTTAATGAGATTAATTAACGCGCCCCAGGATTAATCAACCCCCGGGGTCGCTAATGGGTTCTGAAGATGCTCAATCGCTAATTAGCATCCGCTGATTAAATATGCTAATGAGGGGCAAGGGGAATTCAGGAGGCCGAGGGCGCCTCCCAGTTCAGACCAGTTCAAACCAGTTCAAACCAGTTCCCCCCCCCCCCCCAGTCCATCCCAGTTCAAACCAGTGCTCCCAGTTTGCCCCAGTTCCCTCCCAGTGCTCCCAGTAAGGCCCAGGCCCATCCCAGTATCCCGTCCCAGTTCATCCCAGTCCCTCCCAGTCCGTCCCAGTCCATCCCAGTCCGTCCCAGTTCCCTCCCAGTTCATCCCAGTCCGTCCCAGTCCATCCCAGTCCATCCCAGTCCATCCCAGTCCCTCCCAGTCCCTCCCAGTCCCTCCCAGTCCATCCCAGTCCATCCCAGTCCATCCCAGTCCATCCCAGTCCCTCCCAGTCCGTCCCAGTTCCCCCCAGTCCATCCCAGTTCCTCCCCAGTCCATCCCAGTTCTCTCCCAGTCCATCCCAGTCCCTCCCAGTTCATCCCAGTCCATCCCAGTCCATCCCAGTTCCTCCCCAGTCCATCCCAGTTCTCTCCCAGTCCCTCCCAGTCCCTCCCAGTCCATCCCAGTTCCCTCCCAGTTCATCCCAGTCCGTCCCAGTCCGTCCCAGTCCGTCCCAGTCCATCCCAGTGAGGCCGAACCCGCTCCCAGCGCCCCCCCCGCCCCTCCAATCCCCCCCGGTCCCCTCCCAGTTCATCCCAGTAACCCCCCACACCCCTCCCAGTATAAACCAGTAACCCCGCAGTCCCCCCCCAGTCCCCCCCAGTCCCTCCCAGTCCATCCCAGTCCCCCCCAGTCCCTCCCAGTCCCCCCCAGTCCATCCCAGTACGTCCCAGTCCTCAAAGTCACTTTCACCGCCGCTCGCCGCCCGCCGGAACCAACGAGTCACGCCGGAAGGTCGCCGGAAGTGACGTCACTAAAGCCCACAGAGCGCTCGCGTCAGACCGGAGCGTCTCAGGCCGGGAGGAAAAATGGCGGCGAATCCCCGACCCCGCGTGGCCCGGGGCCCGCCGGAAGGGCCCCGAAACGGCCCCGAAACGGCCCCGAAACGGCCCCGAAACGGCCCCAAATCAGCCCGAAAGGCCCCGCGGCGCTCAAAATGTTCAATTCCAGCCCCAAAATCCCCGTTTTGGCACCAAAATCCCGGTTTTTTACCCCAAAAATCTCCCCCGGCAGCGGCCTCGCGGCGCTCTGAGGGCACTTCCGCCCGGAAGGGGGCGGGGCCTGAGCGTCTGGGGGGCTGCGGGGGAAGGGGCGTGGTTTGTGACGTCACTTCCCGTTCCGACACAGGCGCGCGAGCCCCGCGTGGAGCAATGAGGCCGGGTGGGAACTGGGATATACTGGGATGGACTGGGAGGGACTGGGAGGGAACTGGGGGGGACTGGGAGGGACTGGGAGGGAACTGGGGGGACTGATATACTGGGATGGACTGGGAGACTGGGAGGGAACTGGGGACTGGGGGACTGGAGGACTGGGAGGGAACTGGGGGGGGACTGGGAGGGACTGGGAGGGAACTGGGGGGGACTGGGAGGGACTGGGATATACTGGGATAAACTGGGACGGGACTGGGAGGGAACTGGGAGAGGTTTGGGAGGGAACTGGGGCAAACTGGGAGGGACTGGAGGGGACTGGGATAAACTGGGAGGGAGACTGGTGGGCACTGGGAGAGGTTTGGGGGGTTACTGGGATGGGACTGGGAGGGAACTGGGGCAAACTGGGAGGGACTGGGATGTACTGGGATGGGACTGGGACAAACGGGGAGAGTTTGAGAGGGACTGGGATCTACTGGGAGAGGTTTGGGGGGTAACTGGGATGTACTGGGATTGGGACTGGGGGGGTACTGGGAGGGAACTGGGAGGGATCTGAGGGTAACTGGGTTATACTGGGATGGACTGGGAGGGACCTGGAGGGGTAACTGGGTTATACTGGGAGGGATTTGGGTTATACTGGGATGAACTGGGAGGGAACTGGGAGAGGGGTTGGAGCCAAACTGGGAGCACTGGGAGCCTCCAGGGCCTCTCCCAGTTCCATCCCAGTTCCATCCCAGTCTGACCAGTTCCCTCCCCGCAGGTTTCAGCCCCCGGGGGGGACGCGGCGGCTTCCGGGGCCGAGGTGAGTCCCAGTACAAACCAGTATGAACCAGTAACCCCCAGTGCTGCCTGTCCCGGCTGCCCCAGTGCCCTCCCAGTATAAACCAGTCTCTCCCAGTCCCTTCCCAGTAACAACCAGTAGCTCCAGTAAGGCCAGTCCAGCCCGTACTGGGAGCCCCAGTGCTCTCCCAGTATGAACCAGTTCCCCCCCAGTCCCTTCCCAGTTGTTCCCAGTATCAAGAGTTTTCCTCCCAGTCCATCCCAGTATAAACCAGTAACCCCCCCTAGTCTCTCCCAGTACAAACCAGTAACCCCAGTCCCCCCCACTTCCTGTCCCAGTCCATCCCAGTATAAACCAGTAACCCCAGTTCCACCCCCAGTCCATCCCAGTCCCCCCAGTTCCCCTCCCAGTCCATCCCAGTATCCCCAGTTCCCCTCCCAGTCCATCCCAGTATCCCCAGTTCCCCTCCCAGTCCATCCCAGTCCCCCCAGTTCCCCTCCCAGTACATCCCAGTATCCCCAGTTCCCCTCCCAGTCCATCCCAGTATCCCCATTTCCTCTCCCAGTCCATCCCAGTATCCCCAGTTCCCCTCCCAGTCCATCCCAGTCCCCCAGTTCCCCTCCCAGTCCATCCCAGTATCCCCAGTTCCCCTCCCAGTCCATCCCAGTCCCCCTAGTTCCCCTCCCAGTCCATCCCAGTATCCCCAGTATCCTCCCAGTCCATCCCAGTATCCCCAGTTCCCCTCCCAGTCCATCCCAGTATCCCCAGTTCCCCTCCCAGTCCATCCCAGTCCCCCCAGTTCCCCTCCCAGTCCATCCCAGTATCCCCAGTTCCCCTCCCAGTCCATCCCAGTATCCCCATTTCCTCTCCCAGTCCATCCCAGTATCCCCAGTTCCCCTCCCAGTCCATCCCAGTATCCCCAGTTCCCCTCCCAGTCCATCCCAGTATCCCCAGTTCCCTCCCAGTCCATCCCAGTATCCCCAGTTCCCCTCCCAGTCCATCCCAGTATCCCCAGTTCCCCTCCCAGTCCATCCCAGTATCCCCAGTTCCCCTCCCAGTCCATCCCAGTATCCCCAGTTCCCCTCCCAGTCCATCCCAGTATCCCCAGTTCCCCTCCCAGTCCATCCCAGTCCCCCCAGTTCCCCTCCCAGTACATCCCAGTATCCCCAGTTCCCCTCCCAGTACAAACCAGTAACCCCAGTTCCCTCCCCGCAGGTTCCGGTTTCTCGCCCCGCGGAGGGGGCGTGTCCCGCGGAGGGGGGCGTGTCCCGCGGAGGGGGCGTGTCCCGCGGCGGGGGCGGGGGCCCGCGGCGGCCCGAGGGGGCGGGGGCCGGGGCCGAGGGGGCGGGGCCAGGGGCGGGGCCCGCGGCGGGTTCAAAGGCGGCAAGAAAGTGACGGTGGAACCGCATCGGCATGAGGGTAACTGGGGGGGACTGGTTTGTACTGGGAGGGACTGGGAGGAACTGGGAGGGACTGGGGAGACTGGGAGGGAACTGGGGGGGACTGGTTTGTACTGGGAGGGGAACAGGGGGGACTGGTTTGTACTGGGAGGGACTGGGAGGGACTGGGGAGACTGGGAGGGACTGGGAGGGGGATTGGGGGGACTGGTTTGTACTGGGAGGGGAACTGGGGGGACTGGTTTGTACTGGGAGGGGGACTGGGAGGAACTGGGAGGGACTGGGGAGACTGGGAGGGAATTGGGGGGGACTGGTTTGTACTGGGAGGGACTGGGAGGGAACTGGGGGGGACTGGGATGGAGTGGGGGGGGGGACTGGGGGGACTGGTTTATACTGGGACGGGAACTGGGAGGGGACTGGGAGGGGTGGGGGATGGGGCTGTGGAGCAGCTGTGGGCCCCAGGTGTGTCCCAGGTCCCCTCAGGTGTCTCAGGTGTCCCCAGGTGTCTCAGGTGTCCCCAGGTGTCCCAGGTGTCTCAGGTGTCCCCAGGTGTCCCCAGGTGTCTCTCAGGTGTCTCAGGTGTCTCAGGTGTCCCTCAGGTGTCTCAGGTGTCTCAGGTGTCCCCAGGTGTCTCAGGTGTCTCAGGTGTCTCAGGTGTCTCTCAGGTGTCTCAGGTGTCTCAGGTGTCTCAGGTGTCTCAGGTGTCCCTCAGGTGTCTCAGGTGTCTCAGGTGTCTCTCAGGTGTCCCTCAGGTGTCTCAGGTGTCCCCAGGTGTCTCAGGTGTCCCTCAGGTGTCTCAGGTGTCCCCAGGTGTCTCAGGTGTCTCAGGTGTCTCAGGTGTCTCAGGTGTCTCAGGTGTCCCTCAGGTGTCCCTCAGGTGTCTCAGGTGTCCCCAGGTGTCTCAGGTGTCTCAGGTGTCTCTCAGGTGTCTCAGGTGTCCCCAGGTGTCTCAGGTGTCTCAGGTGTCTCTCAGGTGTCCCAGGTGTCTCAGGTGTCCCTCAGGTGTCTCAGGTGTCTCTCAGGTGTCTCAGGTGTCTCAGGTGTCTCAGGTGTCCCTCAGGTGTCTCAGGTGTCCCTCAGGTGTCTCAGGTGTCTCAGGTGTCTCAGGTGTCTCAGGTGTCTCAGGTGTCCCTCAGGTGTCTCAGGTGTCTCAGGTGTCTCTCAGGTGTCTCAGGTGTCTCAGGTGTCCCTCAGGTGTCTCAGGTGTCTCAGGTGTCCCAGGTGTCCCTCAGGTGTCTCAGGTGTCTCAGGTGTCTCAGGTGTCCCTCAGGTGTCTCAGGTGTCTCAGGTGTCTCAGGTGTCCCTCAGGTGTCCCTCAGGTGTCTCAGGTGTCTCAGGTGTCTCAGGTGTCTCAGGTGTCTCAGGTGTCCCTCAGGTGTCCCCTCAGGTGTCTCAGGTGTCCCCAGGTGTCTCAGGTGTCTCAGGTGTCTCTCAGGTGTCTCAGGTGTCCCCAGGTGTCTCAGGTGTCTCAGGTGTCTCTCAGGTGTCCCAGGTGTCTCAGGTGTCCCTCAGGTGTCTCTCAGGTGTCTCAGGTGTCTCAGGTGTCTCTCAGGTGTCTCAGGTGTCTCAGGTGTCTCAGGTGTCCCCAGGTGTCTCAGGTGTCCCTCAGGTGTCTCAGGTGTCCCCAGGTGTCTCAGGTGTCTCAGGTGTCCCTCAGGTGTCTCAGGTGTCCCCAGGTGTCCCCAAGTGTCTCAGGTGTGTCCCCAGGTGTCCCCAGGTGTCTCAGGTGTCCCCAGGTGTCTCAGGTGTGTCCCTCAGGTGTCCCCAGGTGTCTCAGGTGTGTCCCCAGGTGTCTCAGGTGTCCCCAGGTGTCTCAGGTGTGTCCCCAGGTGTCCCCAGGTGTCTCAGGTGTCCCCAGGTGTCTCAGGTGTCCCCAAGTGTCTCAGGTGTGTCCCCAGGTGTCCCCAGGTGTCTCAGGTGTCCCCAGGTGTCTCAGGTGTGTCCCCTCAGGTGTCTCAGGTGTCCCCAGGTGTCCCCAGGTGTCCCCAAGTGTCTCAGGTGTCTCTCAGGTGTCTCAGGTGTGCTCCCCGCCCCCTCCCCAGGTGTGTTCATCTGCCGGGGCCGCGAGGACGCGCTGGTGACGCGGAACCTGGTGCCGGGGGAGTCGGTGTACGGCGAGAAACGCATCAGCGTCGAGGTACTGGGACAGACTGGTTTATACTGGTTTGTACTGGTTTGTACTGGGAGGGGCTGGGAGGAAAAATCCCGGCGGGTTTGGGGTGAAAAACGGGAATTTTGGGGGCGGAAATTGGGATTTGGGGGATAAAAATGGGAATTTTGGGGGTGAAAAGGGGACTGGGAATGAACTGGGAGGGAACTGGTTTATGCTGGTTATACTGGTCTGTACTGGTTTATGCTGGTTTGTACTGGGAGGAAAAATCCCGGCGGGTTTTGGGGTGAGAAACGGGAATTTTGGGGTCAAAAACTGGGATTTTGGGGATGAAAAGGTCCGTACCGGTCCACACTGGTCCATACTGGTTTGTACTGGTCTGTACTGGTGTAGACTGGCCCGTATTGGTTTATACTGGTCCATACTGGTCTGTACTGGTGTATACCGGTCCGTACTGATTTATACTGGCTCATACTGGTGTATACTGGTCTGTAGCGTGTGGGTGTGGTAGTGTACTGGTCCATACTGGTCTGTACTGGTATATATTGGTCCATACTGGTCTGTACTGGTGTATACTGGTCCATACTGGTCTGTACTGGTATATATTGGTCCATACTGGTTTGTACGGGTGTATACTGGTCCATACTGGTCTGTACTGGTCTGTATTGGTGTATACTGGTCTGTACTGGTGTATGCTGGTCCATACTGGTCTGTACTGGTGAATACTGGTCCATACTGGTGTGTACTGGTATATATTGGTCCGTACTGGTGTATACTGGTGCATACTGGGTTATACTGGTCCGTACTGGTCCGTACTGGTTTGTACTGGTGTATATTGGTGTATTCTGGTCCGTACTGGGTTATACTGGTCCGTACTGGTCCGTACTGGTGTCTGCTGGTTCGTACTGGTTTGTACTGGTGTATACTGGTCCGTACTGGTCCAAACTGGTTTGTCCCGGCCGCAGGACGGCGAGAGCTCGGTGGAGTACCGCGCCTGGAACCCGTTCCGCTCCAAGCTGGCGGCGGCGATCCTGGGCGGCATCGACCAGATCCACATCCGGCCCGGGGCCAAGGTGCTCTACCTGGGGGCGGCCTCAGGTACCACCGTCAGCCACGTGTCCGACATCGTGGGGCAGGTGGGTGCACCTGGGCGCGGGTGACGCACACCTGGGGACACCTGGGTGCGGGTGACGCACACCTGGGGACAGGTAACACACACCTGGGCACGGGTGACACACACCCGGGCACGGGTAACGCACACCTGGGCGCGGGTGACGCACACCTGGGGACACCTGGGCACGGGTGACGCACACCCGGGCACGGGTAACGCACACCTGGGCGCGGGTGACGCACACCTGGGGACACCTGGGCACGGGTGACGCACACCTGGGCACGGGTAACGCACACCTGGGCGCGGGTGACGCACACCTGGGGACACCTGGGCACAGGTGACGCGCACCTGGGCACAGGTAACACACACCTGGGGACACCTGGGCACGGGCGACGCGCACCTGGGCACGGGTGACGCACACCTGGGCACAGGTAACACACACCTGGGCACAGGTGACACACACCTGGGGACACCTGGGCACGGGCGACGCGCACCTGGGCACAGGTAACACACACCTGGGGACACCTGGGTACACCCGGGCACGGGCGACGCACACCTGGGCACAGGTAATACACATCTGGGGACAGGTCGCACACACCTGGGCACGGGTGACGCACACCTGGGCACAGGTAACACACACCTGGGACAGGTAACACACACCTGGGGACACCTGGGTACACCTGGAACAGGAAACACACACCTGGGGACAGGTAACACACACCTGGGCACGGGTGACGCACACCTGGGCACAGTAACACACACCTGGGCACGGGTGACGCACACCTGGAACAGGTAACACACACCTGGGTACACCTGGATACACCTGGGACAGGTAACACACACCTGGGACAGGTAATACACACTTGGGACGGGTGACGCACACCTGGGGACACCTGGGACAGGAAACACACACCTGGGACAGGTAACACACACCTGGCACAGGTAATACACACTTGGGACGGGTGACGCACACCTGGGGACACCTGGGGACACCTGGGACAGGGAACACACACCTGGGCACAGGTCACGCACACCTGGGCACAGGTCGCACACACACCTGGGTACACCTGAGGCACACCTGGGCTGTCCCCAAGGTCTCACCTGGGCCAGGTGACACCCCTTTGGTGTCCCCGGGGTCCTGGGACCACCTGGTGGTGGCTTCTGCTCCTGCCCCAGGTGACCCGGGGTGGGCGTTGGTGACTCCTGGTGACCCCTGGGGACCTTTGGTGACCCCGGCTGACCTCTGGTGACCCCTGGTGACCTCTGGTGACTTTTGGTGACCCCTGGTGACCTTAGATGATCCCGGTGACCCCCGTTGACCTTTGGTGATCTGTGGTGACCCCTGTTAACCTTTGGTGACTCCTGCTGACCTCTGGTGACCCCTGGTGACCTTTGGTGACCCCCGGTGACCCCTGTTGACTTTTGATGACCTTTGGTGACCCCTGTTGACCTTTGGTGATCTCTGGTGACCCCTGTTTAGTGACCCCTGTTGACCTTTGGTGACCCCCGGTGACCCCTGTTGACTTTTGAAGACCCCTGTTGACCTTTGGTGACCCTTGTTGACCTTTGGTGACCCCCAGTGACCCCTGTTGACTTTTGATGACCTTTAGTGACCCGTGTTGACCTTTGGTGATCTCTGGTGACCCCTGTTTGCCTTCAGTGACCCCTGTTGACCTTTGGTGACCCTTGTTGACATTTTGGTGACCCCTGTTGACCTTTGGTGACCCCTGTTGACCCCTGTTGACTTTTGATGACCTTTGGTGACCCCTGTTGACCTTTGGTGACCCCTGTTGACCTTTGGTGACCCTTGTTGACCTTTGGTGACCTCTGTTGACTTTTGATGAGCTTTGATGACCCCTGTTGACCTTTGATGACCCTTGTTGACATTTTGGTGACCCCTGTTGACCTTTGGTGACCCCCGTTGACTTTTGATGCCCTTTGGTGACCCCTGGCGCCCCCCAGGAGGGCGTGGTCTACGCCGTGGAGTTCTCGCACCGCTCGGGCCGCGACCTGCTCAACGTGGCCAAGAAGAGAACGAACGTGGTGCCCGTCATCGAGGACGCGCGGCACCCGCACAAGTACCGCATGCTGATTGGTCAGTCGCCATCCCCGAAAACCTCCCCAGTGACCCCCAATTAACCCCAAATTATCCCCAATTAACCCCAAATTATCCCCAATTAACCCCCAAAATATCCCAAATTAATTCCCAAAATTATCCCAAATTATCCCCAAAATATCCCCAATTGACTCCTGAAATATTCCCCAATTAACTCCCAAATTACCCCCAATTAACCCCCAAAATTATCCCCAATTAACTCCCCAAATTATCCCCAATTAGCTCCCAAAATATCCCAAGTTAATTCCCAAAATTATCCCAATTAATTCCCAAATTATCCCAAATTAACTTCCCCAAATTGTCCCAAATTATCCCAAATTAACTCCCAAAACATCCCAAATTAACTCACAAAATTATCCCAAATTAATTCCCAAAATAAACCAAATTACCTCCCAAATTATTACAAATTAACTCCCAAATTAATTCCCAATTAACTCCTAAAATATTCCCCAATTAGCTCCTAAAATATTTCCCCAATTAACTCCCAAAATATCCCAAATTAATTCCCAAAATTATCCCAATTAACTCCCAAATTACCCCAAATTAACTCCCAAATTGTCCCCGATTAACTCCCAAAATTATCCCAAATTAGCTCCCAAAATTATCCCAAATCGTCCCCCAAATTAACTCCCAAATAACTCTTAAAATATTCTCCAATTAACTCCCAAATTATCCCAAATTAACTCCCAAAATTTTCCCAAATTAACACCCAAAATGTTCCCCAATTAACTCCCAAATTATCCCAAATTATCCCAAATTAACTCCCAAATTATTACAAATTAACTCCCAAATTAATCCCCAATTAACTCCTAAAATATTCCCCAATTAACTCCCAAAATATTCCCAAATTAGTTCCCAAAATTATCCCAAATTAACTCCTAAAATATTTTGTGGGAATTTCGGGGTTTTCGGCTGGGAATTCCGGGATAATTCGGGAATAATTCCGTGTCCCCAGGCACGGTGGACGCGATCTTCTGGGATACGGAATTCTGTGGGAATTTTGTGGGAATTTTGGGGTTTTTTCCTTGGAATTTCGGGATTTTTTGCTGGAATTCGGGGATGCCGGTTGGGAATTCGGGATAATTCGGGAATAATTCCGTGTCCCCAGGCACGGTGGACGCGATCTTCTGGGATACGGAATTCTGTGGGAATTTCATGTTCCTGGGTGGAATTTTGCGGGAATTTCGCTGGAATTCGGGGGTTTTTTTGGGGGGTTTTTTTTTGGGAATTTTGGGCTGGAATTCCAGGATCCTCCTGGGGAATTCCGGATAATCCTGGAACGATCCCATTTTTCCGCCCCGCCCCCCCCCCCCAGGCATGGTGGACGTGATCTTCGCGGACGTGGCGCAGCCGGACCAGACGCGGATCGTGGCGCTGAACGCGCACCACTTCCTGCGCTGCGGGGGGGCACTTCCTCATCTCCATCAAGGTACCGGCCAGTACGGACCAGGACGGACCAGTACAGACCAGTGCGGGCCGGTATAGACCAGTGTGGACCAGTATAAATCACTGTGGACCAGTACGGACCAGTACAGACCAGTGCGGGCCGGTATAAAACCAGTGTGGACCAGTATAAATCACTGTGGACCAGTACGGACCAGTACAGACCAGTGCGGGCCGGTATAGACCAGTGTGGACCAGTATAAATCACTGTGGACCAGTACGGACCAGTACAGACCAGTGCGGACCGGTATAGACCAGTGTGGACCAGTATAAATCACTGTGGACCAATACGGACCAGTATAGACCAGTGCGGGCCGGTATAGACCAGTGTGGACCAGTATAAATCACTGTGGACCAGTACGGACCAGTATAGACCAGTGCGGATGGGTATAGACCAGTGTGGACCAGTATAAATCACTGTGGACCAGTACGGACCAGTATAGACCAGTGCGGGCCGGTATAGACCAGTGTGGACCAGTATAAATCACTGTGGACCAGTACAGACGGGTATAAACCAGTATGGACCAGTATAAATCACTGTGGACCAGTACAGACGGGTATAAACCAGTATGGACCAGTATAAATCACTGTGGACCAGTACGGACCAGTATAGACCAGTACAGACGGGTATAAACCAGTGTGGACCAGTATAAATCACTGTGGACCAGTACGGACCAGTACAGACCAGTGCGGGCCGGTATAGACCAGTGTGGACCAGTATAAATCACTGTGGACCAGTACGGACCAGTACAGACCAGTGCGGGCCGGTATAGACCAGTGTGGACCAGTATAAATCACTGTGGACCAGTACGGACCAGTATAGACCAGTGCGGACGGGTATAGACCAGTGTGGACCAGTATAAATCACTGTGGACCAGTACGGACCAGTATAGACCAGTGCGGACGGGTATAGACCAGTGTGGACCAGTATAAATCACTGTGGACCAATACGGACCAGTACAGACCAGTGCGGGCCAGTATAGACCAGTGTGGACCAGTACGGACCAGTATAGACCAGTGCGGATGGGTATAGACCAGTGTGGACCAGTATAAATCACTGTGGACCAGTACGGACCAGTACAGACCAGTGCGGGCCGGTATAGACCAGTGTGGACCAGTATAAATCACTGTGGACCAGTACGGACCAGTACGGACCAGTACAGAGCAGTACAGATGGGTATAAACCAGTATGGACCAGTATAAATCACTGTGGACCAGTACGGACCAGTATAGACCAGTGCGGACGGGTATAAACCAGTGTGGACCAGTATAAATCAGTACAGACCGGTATAAACCAGTACGGATGGGTATAAACCAGTATGGACCAGTGTAGACCGGTATAAATCAGTGCGGACCAGTATAAATCAGTGCGGACCAGTATAAACCAGTATA
Organism: Chamaea fasciata; assembly: GCF_029207755.1. Lineage (NCBI taxonomy): Eukaryota > Metazoa > Chordata > Aves > Passeriformes > Sylviidae > Chamaea > Chamaea fasciata. The sequence continues at coordinate 37,436 of NW_027094498.1, forward strand.
GACCAGTACAGACGGGTATAAACTAATAGGACCAGTATAAACCAGTATGGACCAGTATAAATCAGTACAGACGAGTATAAACCACTACGAACCACTATAAGCCAGTGTAAACCAGTAGGGACCAGTATAGACCAGTACGAAGCACAAGAAACCGGTACGGAACTGGGAATGGGACAAGTTAAAACCAGTAACGAGGCATTGAAAACCAGTAAGAACCAGTTCAGGGGATGTTGGGAAGGGGGTTTGGGAGGGTTAGAAACCAGTATGGACCAGTATAAACCAGTGTGGAGCAGTACAGACCAGTATGGACCAGTATAAACCAGTATGGACCAATATATAGCAGTATGGACCAGTACGGGGCACTGGGAGTGGAAATAGGGATTTAACTGGTCCAAACTGGGATTGAACTGGTCCAAACTGGGATTTAACTGGTCCTAACTGGGATTGAACTGGTCCTAACTGGCATTGGACTGGTCCAAACTGGGATTGAACTGGTCCTGACTGGGATTGGACTGGTCCAAACTGGGATTGAACTGGTCCAAACTGGGATTGAACTGGTCCACACTGGGATTGAACTGGTCCTGACTGGGATTGAACTGGTCCTGACTGGGATTGAACTGGTCCCGACTGGGATTGGACTGGTCCAAACTGGGATTTAACTGGTCCTAACTGGGATTGAACTGGTCCTAACTGGCATTGGACTGGTCCAAACTGGGATTGAACTGGTCCTGACTGGGATTGGACTGGTCCAAACTGGGATTGAACTGGTCCAAACTGGGATTGAACTGGTCCACACTGGGATTGAACTGGTCCAAACTGGGATTGAACTGGTCCACACTGGGATTGAACTGGTCCAGACTGGGATTGGACTGGTCCAGACTGGGATTGGACTGGTCCTAACTGGGATTGAACTGGTCCAGACTGGGATTGAACTGGTCCAAACTGGGATTGAACTGGTCCTGACTGGGATTGAACTGGTCCTGACTGGGATTGGACTGGTCCAGACTGGGATTGAACTGGTCCTAACTGGTCCTAACTGGGATTTAAGTGGTTCTAACTGGGATTGAACTGGTTTTGACTGGTTCTAACTGGTGTTTTACTGGTTCTAACTGGTCCTAACTGGGGTTTAACTGCTTCTAACTGGGATTGAACTGGTTTCCACCGCTTCAAACTGGTCTTGAACCGGTTCGGACCGGATCAAACTGGGATTGAACTGGTTTCCACCGCTTCAAACTGGTCTTGAACCGGTTCGGACCGGATCTAACTGGGACTCAATCGGTTCTAACTGGTTTTTACCGCTTCGAACCGGCGTCGAACCGGTTTTCGCCGCCCCTACTTGGGATTTCTCTCCTTCCAACTGGGGCCGAACTGGTTTTTACTGGTTCTGACTGGTGGGAACCGGTTCGGCAGGCCAACTGCATCGACTCGACGGCGCCGGCCGAGGCGGTGTTCGCCGGCGAGGTGAAGAAGATGACGGCCGAGAGGATGAAGCCGCAGGAGCAGCTGACCCTGGAGCCCTACGAGAGGGACCACGCCGTGGTGGTCGGCGTCTACCGGTGACTGGGTTATACCTGGGGGGAGGGACTGGGAGGGGAAAGAAAAGGAGGTTTGGGCACAAAAAGTGCGGGTTTAGGTGAAAAAATGGGAATTTTATGGGGAAAAATGGGATTTTGGGGGGTGAAAATGGATTGGGTTATACTGGTTTATACTGGGAGGGGAATTGGATTATACTGGTTTATACTGGGAGGGACTGGGAGGAAAAAAATGGAGTTCGGGCACAAAAAGGGTGGGTTTAGGTGAAAAAATGGGAATTTTATGGGGGAAAATGGGATTTTGGGGGGTGAAAAATGGATTGGGTTATACTGGGTTATACTGGGAGGGGACTGGGTTATACTGGTTTATACTGGGAGGGACTGGGAGGGAAAAAAACGGAGATTTGGGCACAAAACCGGCGGATTTAGGTGAAAAAACGGGAATTTTATGGGGAAAAATGGGATTTTGGGGGGTGAAAAAGGAACTGGGTTATACTGGGTAATACTGGGAGGGGACTGGTTTATACTGGGAGGGACTGGGAGGGGAAAGAAACGGAGGTTTGGGCACAAAAACAGCGGGTTTAGGTGAAAAAACGGGAATTTTATGGGGAAAAATGGGATTTTGGGGGTGAAAAAGGAACTGGGTTATACTGGTTTATACTGGGAGGGGAATTGGGTTATACTGGTTTATACTGGGAGGGACTGGAGGGGAAAAAAACGGAGGTTCGGGCACAAAAATGGCGGATTTAGGGTGAAAAAACGGGAATTTTATGGGGAAAAATGGGATTTTGGGGGGAGTGAAAAAGGAACTGGGTTATACTGGGTTATACTGGGAGGGGAATTGGGTTATACTGGGTTATACTGGGAGGGACTGGGAGGGAAAAAAACGGAGATTTGGGCACAAAACCGGCGGATTTAGGTGAAAAAACGGGAATTTTATGGGGAAAAATGGGATTTTGGGGGGGTGAAAAATGGATTGGGTTATACTGGGTTATACTGGGAGGGGACTGGGTTATACTGGTTTATACTGGGAGGGACTGGGAGGGAAAAAAACGGAGATTTGGGCACAAAAATGGCGGATTTAGGTGAAAAAATGGGAATTTTATGGGGAAAAATGGGATTTTGGGGGTGAAAAAGTAACTGGGTTATACTGGTTTATACTGGGAGGGACTGGTTTGGACTGGGAGGAAAAAACCCGGGAGGTTTGGGCACAAAAATGGCGGATTTAGGGTGAAAAATGGGAATTTTATGGGGAAAATGGGATTTTGGGGGATAAAAAGGGAACTGGTTTATACTGGTTTATACTGGTCCGTACTGGTTTATACTGGTCCAGACTGGTCCAGACTGGTTTATACTGGTTTATACTGGTCCGTACTGGTGCTCAGTGCCGCTCTGCCCCCCCCAGGCCGCCTCCAAAGGAGAAATGACGTCATCACGCCGCCGGGCCGCCAGAGGGCGCCATCAGCGAGGGCGTGGCCTAAGCCGGAAGTTCTCGCCGCTGCTCCGGAAGTGGGCGCGGCCTAACCCGGAAGAGACTCGTTTTGGGGGTGGGGGAGGGGCCCGGGGAGGCCCGGGGAGGGGGTTGGTAAATAAAGGAAAATTTGTTAATTGGCGCCGTTAATTAATTGATCGGGATTAATGAATGGGTTGGGGCGTGGTTAATGGGGGCATGAAGGGGGTTGGGGGGATGAATGCGATTATTAATTAATGGATTAACGCTCCAGGTGATTAATTAGCTCTAATAATTAATTAGGGAGAGTTCATTAATTCCTGGGCATGCGAGTTAGCAGGGTGGTTAATTAGTGGGGGGGTGAATAATTAACGTGGTTTAGCTAATTAGTGATTAATTGGGGGGTGTGATTAATTGGGGGCATTAATTAGGGTTAATTGGTTGCATTAATTAAGTCAGGATTTTATTAATTAGGGGCATCATTGGGCTTTTAATTAATGATTGGGGTTTATTATTGGCTAGGAGATGTTAATTGGGGTTAATTAATTAATGGAAGCGGTTAGCTGCGGGATTCATTGATTGGCATTTTAATTAATGGGGGTAATTAATGACAGGATTAGTAATTCATGGAGTTAATCGATGACAGGTTGATTAATGACAGGTTAATTAATGACAGGGTTAACGATGGAGTCAATTAGTGACGAGGTTAATGATGGAGTTAATTAACGACAGGATTAATTAGTGGGGGTTGATGACAGCATTAACGATGGGGTTAATTAATGATGTGTTAATTAATGGTGGTATTAACGATGGGGTTAATTAATGCCAGGGTTAATTAATGCCAGGGTTAATTAATGCCAGGGTTATTTGTGGGTTAATGAATCACAGAATTAATGATGGGATCAACCAATGATGGCGTTAATTAACAACGGGGTTAATTAGCAATGGAGTTAATTAACGATGGGGTTAATTAACAGTGGGCCGCTGCCATTAATGGCTGGGGTTAATTAGGAGCTGGGAATTGGCTGGTGGGTTAATTACCGCATTAATTACTGAGTTAATGACCACATTAATTACGAGGTTAATTAATTTCTGGGTTGGTAACCAGGTTCATTAATTACTGGGTTAATTTCCGGGTTAATTAATTACTCAGTTAATTACCATAAAAATTACTGCATTGATTAGCCGGTTAATTAATTGCTCAGTTAATTACCAGGGTAATTAATTACCACAACAATTACTGCATTAATTAGCTGGTTAATTTATTATTGTGTTAATTGGCAGGATAATTGATTACTGCATTAATTTACCAGGTTAATTAATTATTCGGTTAATTACCAGCTGAATTAATTGCCACAATAATTGCTGCATTAATTAGCAGGTTAACTAATTACTGCGGTAATTGCCGGGGTAATTAACTGCTGGGTTAATGATGCCATTAATTACCGGGCTAATTAACGACCGGGGTTCATGAACTCGTTATTGGGTCGTTAATGAACGGGAGCGATCGGACTGGGGGGAACTGGGATGGAACTGGGATGGACTGGGACAAACTGGGATGAACTGGGATGGACTGGGATGGACTGGGATGGACTGGGATGGACTGGGACGGACTGGGAGGGACTGGGAGGGACTGGGATGAACTGGGGGGAACTGGGATGGACTGGGATGGACTGGGATGGACTGGGATGGACTGGGAGCCCTGGTGTGAACTGGTTTGAACTGGTGTGAACTGGTTTGAACTGGTGTGAACTGGGCGCTCCCCGCTGGGGCCCCGCAGGTGCTGACTCAGCGCCGCCGCTCCCAGTCCGTCCCAGTTTGGGAGCGGAGCCAACTGGGAGAGCCCGAGCTGCGCTGGGAGGGGCTGGGATAAACTGGGATAAACTGGGATCGGACTGGGGGGAACTGGGATGAACTGGGAGTGGACTGGGAGGGACTGGGAGGGGACTGGGATGGACTGGGATGGACTGGTTTGAACTGGGATCGAACTGGGATCAAACTGGTTTGAACTGGGATCGAACTGGTTTGAACTGGGATCGAACTGGATCGAACTGGTTTGAACTGGGATCGAACTGGGATCAAACTGGTTTGAACTGGGATCGAACTGGTTTGAACCGGTTTGAACTGGGATAAACTGGGATCGAACTGGGATAAACTGGGATCGAGCTGGGATGAACTGGGACTGAACTGGGATCGAACTGGTTTGAACTGGTTTAAACTGGGATAAATGGGATCGAACTGGTTTGAACTGGGATCGAACTGGGATAAACTGGGATCGAACTGGGCTGAACTGGGAGCTCCGGCCGGCCCAAAACCCCCCAAAAAATCCCAAATTTTGGGGATTTCTCCCAAATTTTTTTTTGGATTTCTCCCAAATTTTTTTTTTTTTAATTTATCCGAAATTTTTTTTTTTTAATTTATTTCTCCCAATTTTTTTTTTTTTGTTTCTCCCAAATTTTTTTTCGATTTTTCCCAAATTTTGGGGGAATTGATCCCAAATCCTTGGAAATTGATCCCCCAAATTTTGGGGATTTGTCCCCCAAGTTCCGGGACTCATCCCCCAAAAAATTTTGGGGAATTTCTCCCAAATTTTTGGGATTTCTCCACAATTTTTGGGAATCATCCCAAATTTTTTTTAGTTTTTTTTTTTGGAATTTGCCACAAATTTTTGGGGGGATTCCTCCACAATTTTGGGCGACTTCTCCATTTTTGGGGATTTATCCCGAAATTTTTCAGGAATTTATCCGAATTTTGGGGATTTTTATTTTTCCCTCCTTTTTTTCAGGATTCCTCCCAATTTTCCAGGATTTCTCCCTCATTTTTCCAGGATTTTTCCCCAATTTTTTTTTTTTTGGAGAATTTCTCCCATTTTTTTGGATCTACTCCAAATTTTCCAGGATTTCTCCCACTTTTCCCAGCACCCAAATCCCATTTTTGGGATTTTCCCAAATTTTCACGATTTTTTCCCTCAGTTTTGGAATTTCTCCCATTTTTTCCGGAATTTCTCCCATTTTTGGGGGGATTTTTCCCTTTTTTCCCTGGAATTTCTCCCTTTTTTTTTTCCCGGAATTTCTCCCATTTTTACGGAGATTTTTCCCTTTTTTTCCCCGGAATTTCTCCCATTTTCCAGGGATTTCTCTCCATTTTTTTAGGATTTCTCCCATTTTGGGGGAGTTTCCCCCCATTTCCTGGAATTTCCCCGATTTTTTAAATGGAATTTCTCCCATTTTTTACGGAATTTCCCCATTTTTTACGGAATTTCCTCCAGTTTTTATGAAATTCCCCCCATTTTCTATGGAATTTCTCCCATTTTTTACGGAATTTCCCCATTTTTTATGGATTTCCCCCATTTTTTCCGGAATTCCCCCCATTTCTTACAGAATTCCCCCATTTTTCACGGAATTCCCCCATTTTCCAGACTCTCCCGCCCCTTTTTCCTTTTTCCCTTTTCCTTTTTCCTTTTTGTTTGGTTTTTCCGGGAATTTCTCCCGCTTTTTCCCGGCCCGGCCGCCGGGAATTCCCGCTCCCACTCCCGGAAGGGATTTGGGGGATTCGAGGCGCTTCCTCCTCCTCCTCCTCCCGAGAATTCCCGAGGATCCCGGCGCCGGTAGGAACTCCGGGAATTCCGGGAGCCGGGAATTTTGGGAACGGTCCCGGGGGGAATTTTTTGGGAACTTTTCCAGAGGGAATTTTGGGTTTTTTGGGGTTTTTTTTCGGGGAGATTTTGGGGGTTTTTCCAGGGGGATCAGGGAGTTTTCCAGGGGAATTTCAGCGGAATTTCGGGAGGTCTCGAGGGAATTTTGGGGTTTTCCGGGGAAAATTTGAGGTTTTCCGGGAGGATTTGGGGGTTTTCCAGGGAATTTTGGGGTTTTCCAGGAAGATTTTTGGATTTTCCGGGAAAATTTGGGGTTTTTCAGGGGGATTTGGGGGTTTTCTAGGGAATTTTGGGGTTTTCCGGGAGGATTTTGGGGTTTTCCGGGGAAATTTTGGGCTTTTCCGGAGGGATTTGGGGAATTTTGAGGGATTTGGGGGTTTTTTTCCGAGGGAATTTTGGGTTTTCCAGGGGAATTTTCAGGTTCCCGAGGGAATTTCGGGATTCCCGGCCGGAATTTCGGGATTCCCGGGTGGAATTTCGGGATTCCCGGCCGGAATTCTGGGGTTTCCCACTGGGAATTTGGGGTTTCCCGCTGGGAATTTTGTATTTCCGGGTTTTCCCTCCCCTCCACCCCCTTTTCCCGACACTTTCCCCCCTTTTTTCCCCCTTTTTTCCCCATTTTCCCTATTTCCTCCCTTTTTCCCTCTCATTTCCTATTTTCCCCCATTTTTCCCTCGATTTTTTCACTTTTCCCCCTTTTTTTCCCCCTTTTTCCCTCTTTTCCTCCCTTTATTCCCTTTTTTCCCCCATTTCCCCCTTTTTTCCCTTTTTTTCTTTTTTCTCCTATTTTCTCTTTTTCCCTTTTTTCTCCTTTTTTCCCTTTTTTTTCTCCTTTTTTCCCTTTTTTCTTCTTTTTTCCCTTTTTTTTTCTCCTTTTTTCCCTTTTTTCCTTTTGTCCTTTTTTTCTATTTCTCCTTTTCCCCTTTTTTCCTCTTTTTTCGCTTTTTCCCCTTTTTTCCCTTTTTCTCCTGTTTTCCTTTATTCTTCTTTTTTCCCTTTTTCTCCTTTTTCCTTTTTTCCTTTTTTTCCTTTTTTCTCCTTTCCCCCATTTTTTCCCCTTTTTTCTCCTTTTTTCTTCTCTTTTTTTCCTTTTTTCTCCTTTTTTCCCTTTTCCCTCCTTTTCCCTCTCTTTTTTCTCCTCTTTTTCTCTTTTTTCCCCTTTTTCCTCCTTTTCCCCTTTTTTCTCCTGTTTTCCTTTATTCTCCTTTTTTCCCCTTTTTTTTCTCCTTTTTTCCCTTTTTTCTTCTCTTTTTTTCCCTTTTTTTCTCCTCTTTTACCCTTTTTTCCCCTTTTTTCTCCTTTTCCCCTTTTCCCCCTTTTTCCTCCCGTTTTTTACCCTTTTTCCTCAGTTTTTCCCCATTTTCCCCTCGATTTTCCCCCATTTTTCCCCATTTCCCCCCATTTTTTCCTTCCCCTTTTTCCCCTCAGTTTTCCCCATTTCCCCCCAAATTTCCTTTCCCCCATTTTTCCCCCTTTTCCCCCATTTTTCCTTTCCCCCCCTTTATCCCAAATTTTCCCCACAAATTCCCTTTTCCTCCCATTTTTTCCTCTTTTCCCGCCTTTTCTCCCTTCCCCCTTTCCCTCCTCTTTTTTCCCCATTTTTCCCTTTTTTTTCCCCTCAAATTTTCTCCCTTTTCCCCCCATTTTCCCCCTTTCCCAAATTCCCATTTTCCCTCCCAAATTCCCCCAAATTCTCCTCCCCCCCCAACATTTCCCCATTTTTTTCCCTCCCAAATTTCCCCAAAATTTCCCCCAAAATTCCCATTTCCCCTCCCAAAATTCCACAAATTTCCCCCTCCCCAAAATTCCCATTTCCCACCCCAAAATTCCCGGTTTTCCTCCCAAATTTCCCCAAAATTCCTTTTCCCCCGCGAAAAAAATTCCCAGTTTCCCCTCCCCAAATTCCCGATTTTCCCGCAAATTCCCCTTTTTACCTCCCAGAATTCCCGAATTTCCTCCCAAAATTCCCATTTTTCCCCCCCCAAAATTCCCATTCACTTCCCAAAATTCCCGCTTTTTCTCCCCCAAAATCCTTGGGTTTCCCCCCCAAAATTCCCGATTTTCCACCCAAAACTCCCGGTTTTCCCCCCAGAATTCCCACTTTTTCCCCAGAATTCCCATTTTTTTTCTCTCCCGAAATTCCCGGTTTTCCGCCGTTTCCAGGAGCCCCTCGGGATGAAGCTGCTGCTGCTGCTGCTCCCGCCGGCCTCAGGTGAGACCCCGAAACTCACCTGGGGACCCGAAACTCACCTGGGGGACCCCGAAACTCACCTGGGCCCCGCCCTGGCCCCGCCCTGACTCACCTGTCCGCCAGGTGTGTGGGTGCTGATGGCAGCGCACTGCCACGCCCCCGGGTAGGGCCAGGTAATGGGGACACACCTGGGACACACCTGGGGACACCTGGGACACACCTGGGCACACCTGGGACACACCTGGGACACACCTGGGGACACCTGGGCACACCTGGGACACACCTGGGACACACCTGGGGACACCTGGGACACACCTGGGACACACCTGGGGACACCTGGGACACACCTGGGCACACCTGGGACACACCTGGGACACACCTGGGGACACCTGGGACACCTGGGGACACCTGGGCACACCTGGGACACACCTGGGGACACCTGGGACGCACCTGGGACACACCTGGGACACACCTGGGGACACCTGGGGACACCTGGGACACACCTGGGGACACCTGGGACACGTGGGGACACCTGGGACACACCTGGGGACACCTGGGACACACCTGGGACACACCTGGGGACACCTGGGACACACCTGGGGACACCTGGGACACCTGGGACACACCTGGGCACACCTGGGACACACCTGGGGACACCTGGGACACCTGGGGACACCTGGGACACACCTGGGCACACCTGGGACACACCTGGGGACACCTGGGGACACCTGGACACACCTGGGCCGGTAAAGGGGTTACCTGGGCATCACCTGTCCCAGCATCCCTCACCTGTCCGCGCCTCACCTGTCTCACCTGTGCTCACCTGTCTCCATCCCTCACCTGTCCATGTCTCACCTGTCCCCTCTCCCCGCAGCCCCATCACCGTCCGCCTGGGCGGCCGCGGCCCCGCTCAGGTGCGCCCAGGTGAGGCCCCTCCCGGCCACGCCCCCTCAGGTGAGGCCCCGGCTCCGGGCGAGCGGACACACCTGGGCACAGGTGAGACACACCTGGGAGGAGTGAGGGGACACACCTGGGCACAGGTGAGGGGACACACCTGGGCACAGGTGAGGGTGGGAATGTGGAAGGTTTACCTGGGCACAGGTAAGGTGGGAATGGCTGTGGTTACCTGGGGACAGGTGAGAGCTGAGATCAGGTGTTACCTGCTCAGGTGTGCCCCCAGGTGACCCCAGGTGTGCCCCCAGGTGTGACCCCAGGTGACCCCAGTCAGATGTTACCTGCCCAGGTGTGCCCCCAGGTGACCCCAGGTGTGCCCCCAGGTGTGCCCCCAGGTGACCCCAGGTGTGCCCCCAGGTGTGACCCCAGGTGACCCCAGTCAGATGTTACCTGCCCAGGTGTGCCCCCAGGTGACCCCAGGTGTGACCCCAGGTGACCCCAGGTGACCCCAGTCAGGTGTTACCTGCCCAGGTGTGACCCCAGGTGTGATCCCAGCCAGGTGTTACCTGCCCAGGTGCCCCCAGGTGTGACCCCAGGTGCCCCCAGGTGTGACCCCAGGTGACCCCAGGTGTGACCCCAGGTGACCCCAGTCAGGTGTTACCTGCCCAGGTGTGACCCCAGCCAGGTGTTACCTGCCCAGGTGCCCCCAGGTGACCCCAGGTGTGACCCCAGGTGTGACCCCAGCCAGGTGTTACCTGCCCAGGTGCCCCCAGGTGCCCCCAGGTGACCCCAGGTGTGTCTGTGTGTTGTCAGTGACGTTCCCCAAGGACCTGCGCTGCAGCCAGGTGAGGATCGTACCTGAGCGCACCTGTCGCCGCATCTGCCCCAACTCCATCACCCCCAACACGGTCTGCGCCGGGGAGCCAGGTGAGACCCGGGGGGGGACAGGTGAGATGGGACAGGTGAGATGGGACAGGTGAGCCCCGGAGCTGCGCCGACACCTGCCAGGTGAGACACGGGGGGGACAGGTGGGACAGGTGGGACAGGTGTGACACAGGTGACACAGGTGTGACAGGTGTGACAGGTGTGACAGGTGAAACAGGTGTTACAGGTGTGACACAGGTGAGACAGGTGTGTCAGGTGCGACAGGTGCGACAGGTGTGACACAGGTGTGTCAGGTGAGACAGGTGACACAGGTGTGACAGGTGTGACACAGGTGTGTCAGGTGAGACAGGTGACACAGGTGTGACACAGGTGACACGGGAAATTCCGCCCGGGAATGGGGAAATTCCACCCGGAAACAGGGAAATTCAACCCAAAAACGGCTGCGGGAGACCATGGCCGGGAACTGACCGAAAACGGGGAAATTCCGCATGGAAACGGGAAAATTCCACCCGGAAACGGCTGCGGGAGACCATGGCCGGGAACTGACCGAAAACCGGGAAAATTCTGCACGGAAACGGGGAAATTCCACCCGGAAATGGGAAAATTCCACACGGGAACGGGGAAATTCCGCACGAAAATGGGAAAATTCAACCCAAAAATGGCTGCAGGAGACCAGGGCCGGAAACTGACCAAAAACTGGGAAAATTCCACACGAAAACGGGAGAATTCCACATAAAACCGGGAAAATTCACCCAGAAACGGGAAAATTCCACCTGAAACCGGGAAAATTCCACCTGAAAATGGGAAAATTCAACCCGAAAATGGGAAAATTCACCCAAAAATGGGAAAATTCAACACAAAAATGGGAAAATTCGCCCAAAAATGGGAAAATCCGCCCAAAAATGGGAAAATTCAACCCAAAAATGGGAAAATTCACCCAAAAATGGGAAAATTCACCCAAAAATTGGAAAATTCACCCAAAAATGGGAAAATTCACCCCAAAAATGGGAAAATTCACCCAAAAATGGGAAAATTCACCCAAAACCGGGAAAATTCAACACAAAAACGGGAAAATTCACCCAAAAATGGTAAAATTCAACACAAAAATGGGAAAATTCACCCAAAAATGGGAAAATTCAACCCAAAAATGGGAAAATTCGCCCAAAAATGGGAAAATTCAACCCAAAAATGGGAAAATTCACCCAAAAATGGGGAAAATTCAGCACAAAAATCAGAAAATTCAACACAAAAAGGGGAAAATTCACCCAAAAATGGGAAAATTTACCCGAAAACGGGAAAATTCAACCCAAAAATGGGAAAATTCACCCAAAACCGGGAAAATTCACCCAAAAATGGGAAAATTCAACCCAAAAATGGGAAAATTCAACCCAAAAATGGGAAAATTCAACACAAAAATGGGAAAATTCGCCCAAAAACGGGAAAAATTCAGCACAAAAATGGGAAAATTCGCCCCAAACCCCCCCCAGGGGCCGAGAGACCAAAACCCCCCAAATTCCCCCCAAATCCCAGCGGCAGCCTCGAAAATTGGGAAAAGAAATAAAGAAATTCACCCCGAAAAAACGCCGTGTCCCAGGAGCCCCAAATTCCCCAAAATCTGAAGAGTTCCGGCCGCAAAAATTAAAAAAAAATCCCCAAAATCCGGCCCAAAAATCCCCAAAATCCAGCCCAAAAATCCCCAAAATCCGGCCCAAAAATCCCCAAAATCCGGCCCAAAAATCCCCAAAATCCGGCCCAAAAATCCCCGAAATCCGGCCCAAAAATCCCCAAAATCCGGCCCAAAAATCCCCAAAATCCGGCCCAAAAATCCCCAAAATCCAGCCCAAAAATCCCCAAAATCCGGCCCAAAAATCCCCAAAATCCGGCCCAAAAATCCCCAAAATCCGGCCCAAAAATCCCCAAAATCCGGCCCAAAAATCCCCAAAATCCGGCCCAAAAATCCCCAAAATCCGGCCCAAAAATCCCCGAAATCCGGCCCAAAAATCCCCGAAATCCGGCCCAAAAATCCTGGTGGCCAGGATCACAAAATTCCCAAAATCCCGCCCCATGATCCCAAGAAATCCGCTTCAAAAATCCCCCCAAAAAATCCCATTTTTCCCCAAAAAAATCCCAAAATTTCTCCCCCAAAAATCCCAACATTTCACCCCCAAAATCCCAAATTTTCTCCCCAAAATCCCAAAATTTCTCCCCAAAATCCCAAAATTTCTCCCCAAAATCCCAAAATTTCACCTCAAAAATCCCAAATCTGTTTCAAAATCCCAAAAAAATCCCAAAATTTCACCCCAAAAATCCCAAAATTTCGCCCCCAAAATTTCTCCCCAAAATCCCAAAATTTCACCCCAAAAATCCCAAGAAATCGGCTTCAAAACCCAAAAAAACTCCCAAAATTTCACCCCAAAAATCCCAAAATTTCTCCCCAAAATCCCAAATTTTCACCCCAAAAATCCCAAAATTTCGCCCCCAAAATTTCTCCCCAAAAATCCCAAAATTTCGCCCCCAAAATCCCAAAATTTCTCCCCAAAATTCCGCCCCAAAAATTCCCAGAATTTTTTAAAAATCCACCCCGGCCCCCCCCCAAAAAAAACCCCAAAAAATCCATCCCAGAAATTCCCAAAACGCGGAAAAAAAATCCTAAAAAAAAAAAAATTCCGGGTCACAGCCCAAAAAATTCCCAAAAATTCACCTCGAAATCCCCAAAAAATCCGCCCCAAAATCCCCCAAAATCCAGCCCCGCCCATCCCTGGCCACGCCCCCAAAACTCAGCCCCGCCCAACCCTGGACACGCCCCCAAATCAGCCCCACCCAATCCTGACCACGCCCCCAAACCAAGCGCTGTCCAATCCTGGCCACGCCCCCAAAATAAGTCCCTCCCAATCCTGGCCACGCCCCCAAGACAAGGTATCCACCCCAAAACCACAGCCACGCCCCCCAAACGTGACCACGCCCCGAAATGACCAGACACGCCCCCTAGCTGGTCTCCACCTCCCAAAAAAATTCATCCACGCCCCCCAAAAGCCTGCCACACCCAGGAGTGGCCACGCCCCAAATGTTTGGCCCCACCCAGAGAGGCCACGCCCCTCCGACGATGGAACGGGGGACACGCCCCCTGCTTGGCCCCACCCAATCATTTGCCACGCCCCTAATTAGTCCCACCCACCCAAGCCCGGCCACGCCCCCAAAGGGCTAATCAATCCTATTTCCTGGCCACGCCCCCTCGCGCCACGCCCATATGGAGTTGGCCATGGAGTGTCACCTGGGCCACCCGCAGTGTCACCTGTGTCCCCTAGGCCACCCCTGGTGTCACCCCCAGTGTCACCTGTGTCACCTGTGCCACCTCCAGGGTCACCTGTGTCACCCCCAGTGTCACCTGGGCCACCCCCAGTGTCACCTGGTGTCCCCGAGGCCACCCCTGGTGTCACCCCCAGTGTCACCTGTGTCACCTGGGCCACCCCCAGTGCCACCTGTGTCACCCCCAGTGTCACCTGGGCCACCCCCAGTGTCACCTGTGTCACCCCCAGTGTCACCTGGGCCACCCCCAGTGTCACCTGGTGTCCCCGAGGCCACCCCTGGTGTCACCCCCGGTGTCCCCCGTGTCACCTGAGCCACCTCGGGGTCACCCACTGCCACCCGCAGTGTCACCTGTGCCACCCCTAGTGTCACCCAGTGTCACATGTGTCACCCCCAGGGTCACCTGTGTCACCCCCAGGGTCACCTGGGTCACCTGAGCCACCTCGGGGTCACCCAGTGCCACCCCCAGGGTCACCCAGTGTCACCTGCATCACCCCCAGGGTCACCTGTGTCACCTCTAGTGTCACCTGGTGTCACCCCAGGGGTCACCTGTGTCACCCGCAGTGTCACCCCGTGTCACCTGTGTCACCCCCAGGGTCACCCGGGTCACCTGAGCCACCTCGGGGCCACCCAGTGCCACCCCCAGGGTCACCTCCAGTGTCACCTGTGCCACCTGTGTCACCCCCAATGTCACCTGGGCCACCCCTGGGGTCACCTGTGTCACCCCCAATGTCACCTGTGTCACCCCCAGGGTCACCTGTGTCACCTGTGTCACCCCCAGGGTCACCTCCAGTGTCACCTGAGCCACCTGCAGTGTCACCGGTGCCACCCCCGCTGTCCCCACCCCCCCGCCCGTGTCACCCGCAGTGTCACCTGGTGTCACCTGTGCCAGCCCCAGGGTCACCTGTGCCTCCCGAGCCACCTTGGGGTCACCCAGTGCCACCCCCAGTGTCACCTCTAGTGTCACCCGGTGTCCCCTGGGCCACCCCTGCTGTGCCCATCCCCCCGCCCGTGTCACCCGTGTCACCCGTGTCCCCTCCAGTGTCACCTGGGCCACCCCCGGGGTCACCTGGTGTCACCCCCAGGGTCACCTGGGCCACCCCCAGGGTCACCTGTGTCCCCTAGGCCACCCCTACTGTCACCCAGTGTCACCTGGGCCACCCCGGGGTCACCTGTGTCACCCTCAGTGTCACCTGTGTCAACCTGTGTCACCTCTAGTGTCACCTGGGCCAGCCCCAGGGTGACCTGTGCCACCCCCGCTGTCCCCACCCCCCCGCCCGTGCCACCCGCAGTGTCACCCCCAGTGTCCCCCCAGTGTCCCCAGTGTCCCCCAGTGTCCCCAGTGTCCCCAATGTCCCCAGTGTCCCCAGTGTCCCCAGTGTCCCCAGTATCCCCAGTGTCCCCCAGTGTCCCCAGTGTCCCCCAGTGTCCCCATTGTCCCCCAGTGTCCCCCCACTGTCCCCAGTGTCCCCCAGTGTCCCCAGTGTCCCCAGTGTCCCCAGTGTCCCCATTGTCCCCCAGTGTCCCCCAGTGTCCCCAGTGTCCCCAGTGTCCCCCAGTGTCCCCAGTGTCCCCAGTGTCCCCAGTGTCCCCCAGTGTCCCCCAGTGTCCCCAGTGTCCCCAGTGTCCCCAGTGTCCCCAGTGTCCCCCAGTGTCCCCAGTGTCCCCATTGTCCCCCAGTGTCCCCCAATGTCCCCAGTGTCCCCAGTGTCCCCAGTGTCCCAGTGTCCCCAGTCTCCCCAGTGTCCCCCAGTGTCCCCAGTGTCCCCAGTGTCCCCAGTGTCCCCAGTGTCCCCCAGTGTCCCAGTGTCCCCCAGTGTCCCCAGTGTCACCCAGTGTCCCCCCAGTGTCCCCCAGTGTCCCCAGTGTCCCCAGTGTCCCCAGTGTCCCCAGTGTCCCCCAGTGTCCCCAATGTCCCCAGTGTCCCCAGTGTCCCCAGTGTCCCCAGTGTCCCCATTGTCCCCCAGTGTCCCCAGTGTCCCCAGTGTCCCCATTGTCCCCAGTGTCCCCAGTGTCCCCAGTGTCCCCCCAGTGTCCCCAATGTCCCCAGTGTCCCCAGTGTCCCCATTGTCCCCCAGTGTCCCCAGTGTCCCCAGTGTCCCCAGTGTCCCCAGTGTCCCCATTGTCCCCCAGTGTCCCCAGTGTCCCCAGTGTCCCCAGTGTCCCCAGTGTCCCCATTGTCCCCCAGTGTCCCCAGTGTCCCCAGTGTCCCCAGTGTCCCCCAGTGTCCCCAGTGTCCCCAATGTCCCCAGTGTCCCCAGTGTCCCCAGTGTCCCCCAGTGTCCCCAGTGTCCCCAGTGTCCCCCAGTGTCCCCAGTGTCCCCAGTGTCCCCAGTGTCCCCAGTGTCCCCCCAGTGTCCCCAGTGTCCCCCCAGTGTCCCCAGTGTTCCCCAGTGTCCCAGTGTCCCCAGTGTCCCCAGTGTCCCCAGTGTCCCCCCAGTGTCCCCAGTGTCCCCAGTGTCCCCCCAGTGTCCCCAGTGTCCCCAGTGTCCCCAGTGTCCCCATTGTCCCCCAGTGTCCCCCAGTGTCCCCAGTGTCCCCATTGTCCCCCAATGTCCCCAGTGTCCCCAGTGTCCCCCAGTGTCCCCAGTGTCCCAGTGTCCCCCCAGTGTCCCCAGTGTCCCCAGTGTCCCCCAGTATCCCCAGTGTCCCCAGTGTCCCCAGTGTCCCCAGTGTCCCCCAGTGTCCCCAATGTCCCCAGTGTCCCCAGTGTCCCCATTGTCCCCCAGTGTCCCCAGTGTCCCCAGTGTCCCCAGTGTCCCGAGTGTCCCCATTGTCCCCCAGTGTCCCCAGTGTCCCCAGTGTCCCCAGTATCCCCAGTGTCCCCCCAGTGTCCCCAGTGTCCCCAGTGTCCCCAGGTGTCCCCAGTGTCCCCAGTGTCCCCCAGTGTCCCCAGGTGTCCCCAGTGTCCCCAGTGTCCCCAGTGTCCCCAGTGTCCCCAGTGTCCCCCAGTGTCCCCAGTGTCCCCAGTGTCCCCAGTGTCCCCCAGTGTCCCCAGTGTCCCCAATGTCCCCAGTGTCCCCAGTGTCCCCAGTGTCCCCAGTGTCCCCATTGTCCCCCAGTGTCCCCAGTGTCCCCAGTGTCCCCCAGTGTCCCCAGTGTCCCCAGTGTCCCCCATTGTCCCCCAGTGTCCCCAGTGTCCCCCAGTGTCCCCAGTGTCCCCCCAGTGTCCCCAGTGTCCCCAGTGTCCCCAGTGTCCCCATTGTCCCCCAGTGTCCCCAGTGTCCCCAGTGTCCCCAGTGTCCCCATTGTCCCCCAGTGTCCCCAGTGTTCCCCCAGTGTCCCCAATGTCCCCAGTGTCCCCAGTGTCCCCAGTGTCCCCAGTGTCCCCAGTGTCCCCCAGTGTCCCCAGTGTCCCCAATGTCCCCAGTGTCCCCAGTGTCCCCATTGTCCCCCAGTGTCCCCAGTGTCCCCAGTGTCCCCATTGTCCCCCAGTGTCCCCAGTGTCCCCAGTGTCCCCAGTGTCCCCAGTGTCCCCCAGTGTCCCCAGTGTCCCCAGTGTCCCCAGTGTCCCCCATTGTCCCCCAGTGTCCCCAGTGTCCCCCAGTGTTCCCCAGTGTCCCCCAGTGTCCCCAGTGTCCCAGTGTCCCCAGTGTCCCCAGTGTCCCCAGTGTCCCAGTGTCCCCAGTGTCCCCCCAGTGTCCCCAGTGTCCCCAGTGTCCCCCCAGTGTCCCCAGTGTCCCCAGTGTCCCCAGTGTCCCCATTGTCCCCCAGTGTCCCCAGTGTCCCCAGTGTCCCCCAGTGTCCCCAGTGTCCCCAGTGTCCCCCATTGTCCCCCAGTGTCCCCAGTGTTCCCCAGTGTCCCCCAGTGTCCCCAGTGTCCCAGTGTCCCCAGTGTCCCCAGTGTCCCCAGTGTCCCCAGTGTCCCCAGTGTCCCCCCAGTGTCCCCAGTGTCCCCAGTGTCCCCCCAGTGTCCCCAGTGTCCCCAGTGTCCCCAGTGTCCCCAGTGTCCCCAGTGTCCCCAGTGTCCCCCAGTGTCCCCAGTGTCCCCAGTGTCCCCCCAGTGTCCCCAGTGTCCCCAGTGTCCCCAGTGTCCCCAATGTCCCCAGTGTCCCCATTGTCCCCAGTGTCCCCATTGTCCCCCAGTGTCCCCCAGTGTCCCCAGTGTCCCCAGTGTCCCCCAGTGTCCCCCAGTGTCCCCAGTGTCCCCAGTGTCCCCAGTGTCCCCAGTGTCCCCATTGTCCCCCAGTGTCCCCCAGTGTCCTCAGTGTCCCCAGTGTCCCCCAGTGTCCCCCAGTGTCCCCAGTGTCCCCAGTGTCCCCCAGTGTCCCCAGTGTCCCCAGTGTCCCCCATTGTCCCCAGTGTCCCCAGTGTCCCCAGTGTCCCCAGTATCCCCAGTGTCCCCCAGTGTCCCCAGTGTCCCAGTGTCCACCAGTGTCCCCAGTGTCCCCAGGTGTCCCCAGTGTCCCCAGTGTCCCCCAGTGTCCCCAGTGTCCCCCAGTGTCCCCAGTGTCCCAGTGTCCCCCATTGTCCCCAGTGTCCCCAGTGTCCCAGTGTCCCCAGTATCCCCAGTGTCCCCCCAGTGTCCCCAGTATCCCCAGTGTCCCCCAGTGTCCCCAGTGTCCCCAGTGTCCCCAGTGTCCCCCATTGTCCCCCAGTGTCCCCAGGTGTCCCCAGTGTCCCCAGTGTCCCCCAGTGTCCCCAGTGTCCCCAGTGTCCCCAGTGTCCCCCAGTGTCCCCAATGTCCCCAGTGTCCCCAGTGTCCCCAGTGTCCCCAGTGTCCCCATTGTCCCCCAGTGTCCCCAGTGTCCCCAGTGTCCCCATTGTCCCCACCCAGTGTCCCCCAGTGTCCCCCAGTGTCCCCCAGTGTCCCCAGTGTCCCCCAGTGTCCCCAGTGTCCCCAGTGTCCCCAGTGTCCCGAGTGTCCCCAGTGCGTCCCCCAGTGTCCCCAGTGTCCCCCAGTGTCCCCAGTGTCCCCAGTGTCCCCAGTGTCCCCAGTGTCCCCAGTGTCCCCCCAGTGTCCCCAGTGTCCCCAATGTCCCCAGTGTCCCCAGTGTCCCCAGTGTCCCCAGTGTCCCCAGTGTCCCCCAGTGTCCCCCAGTGTCCCCCATTGTCCCCCAGTGTCCCCAGTGTCCCCAGTGTCCCCAGTGTCCCCCAGTGTCCCCAGTGTCCCCCATTGTCCCCCAGTGTCCCCAGTGTCCCCCAGTGTCCCCCAGTGTTCCCCAGTGTCCCCAGTGTCCCCAGTGTCCCAGTGTCCCCAGTGTCCCCAGTGTCAGTGTCCCCAGTGTCCCCCAGTGTCCCAGTGTCCCCAGTGTCCCCCAGTGTCCCCAGTGTCCCCAGTGTCCCCCCAGTGTCCCCAGTGTCCCCAGTGTCCCCCAGTGTCCCCAGTGTCCCCAGTGTCCCCAGTGTCCCCAATGTCCCCAGTGTCCCCATTGTCCCCAATGTCCCCAGTGTCCCCATTGTCCCCAGTGTCCCCATTGTCCCCCAGTGTCCCCCAGTGTCCCCAGTGTCCCCAGTGTCCCCCAGTGTCCCCCAGTGTCCCCAGTGTCCCCAGTGTCCCCAGTGTCCCCAGTGTCCCCATTGTCCCCCAGTGTCCCCAGTGTCCTCAGTGTCCCCAGTGTCCCCCAGTGTCCCCCAGTGTCCCCAGTGTCCCCAGTGTCCCCCAGTGTCCCCAGTGTCCCCAGTGTCCCCCATTGTCCCCAGTGTCCCCAGTGTCCCCAGTGTCCCCAGTATCCCCAGTGTCCCCCCAGTGTCCCCAGTGTCCCCAGTGTCCCCAGTGTCCCCAGTGTCCCCAGGTGTCCCCAGTGTCCCCAGTGTCCCCCAGTGTCCCCAGTGTCCCCCAGTGTCCCCAGTGTCCCCAGTGTCCCCCATTGTCCCCAGTGTCCCCAGTGTCCCCAGTGTCCCCAGTATCCCCAGTGTCCCCCCAGTGTCCCCAGTATCCCCAGTGTCCCCCAGTGTCCCCAGTGTCCCCAGTGTCCCCAGTGTCCCCCATTGTCCCCCAGTGTCCCCAGGTGTCCCCAGTGTCCCCAGTGTCCCCCAGTGTCCCCAGTGTCCCCAGTGTCCCCAGTGTCCCCCAGTGTCCCCAATGTCCCCAGTGTCCCCAGTGTCCCCAGTGTCCCCAGTGTCCCCATTGTCCCCCAGTGTCCCCAGTGTCCCCAGTGTCCCCATTGTCCCCAGTGTCCCCAGTGTCCCCAGTGTCCCCAGTGTCCCCCCAGTGTCCCCAATGTCCCCAGTGTCCCCAGTGTCCCCATTGTCCCCCAGTGTCCCCAGTGTCCCCAGTGTCCCCAGTGTCCCGAGTGTCCCCATTGTCCCCCAGTGTCCCCAGTGTCCCCAGTGTCCCCAGTGTCCCCAGTGTCCCCAGTGTCCCCAGTGTCCCCAGTGTCCCCCAGTGTCCCCAGTGTCCCCAATGTCCCCAGTGTCCCCAGTGTCCCCAGTGTCCCCAGTGTCCCCAGTGTCCCCCAGTGTCCCCAGTGTCCCCATTGTCCCCCAGTGTCCCCAGTGTCCCCAGTGTCCCCAGTGTCCCCCAGTGTCCCCAGTGTCCCCCATTGTCCCCCAGTGTCCCCAGTGTCCCCCAGTGTCCCCAGTGTTCCCCAGTGTCCCCCAGTGTCCCCAGTGTCCCAGTGTCCCCAGTGTCCCCAGTGTCCCAGTGTCCCCAGTGTCCCCCAGTGTCCCAGTGTCCCCAATGTCCCCAGTGTCCCCAGTGTCCCCAGTGTCCCCCCAGTGTCCCCAGTGTCCCCAGTGTCCCCAGTGTCCCCAGTGTCCCCAGTGTCCCCCCAGTGTCCCCAGTGTCCCCAGTGTCCCCAGTGTCCCCAGTGTCCCCCAGTGTCCCCAGTGTCCCCAGTGTCCCCATTGTCCCCCAGTGTCCCCAGGTGTCCCCAGTGTCCCCAGTGTCCCCAGTGTCCCCAGTGTCCCCAGTGTCCCCAGTGTCCCCCCAGTGTCCCCAGTGTCCCCAGTGTCCCCAGTGTCCCCAGTGTCCCCCAGTGTCCCCAGTGTCCCCAGTGTCCCCATTGTCCCCCAGTGTCCCCAGGTGTCCCCAGTGTCCCCAGTGTCCCCCAGTGTCCCCAGTGTCCCCAGTGTCCCCAGTGTCCCCATTGTCCCCCAGTGTCCCCCAGTATCCCCAGTATCCCCAGTGTCCCAGTGTCCCCAGTGTCCCCAGTGTCCCCAGTGTCCCCAGTGTCCCCCAGTGTCCCCCAGTGTCCCCAGTGTCCCCAGTGTCCCCAGTGTCCCCAGTGTCCCCAGTGTCTCCAATGTCCCCAGTGTCCCCAGTGTCCCCATTGTCCCCAGTGTCCCCAGTGTCCCCAGTGTCCCCCAGTGTCCCCAGTGTCCCCAGTGTCCCCCGCGGGCGGGGCCGGCGGTGACACGGCGGGTGGGGGAGGGGCCGGGGCCATTAGCGCGGGCGGCGACACCGGCGGGACCGGTCCGGCCCCGCCCCCGCGCGGCGCCCGGGGCGCTGTCGCCGCCGATGTCGCCGCCGATGTCGCCGACCTGGGGACATCTGGGGTCCCCTCGTGTCCTCCCCTCCCCCCGCCGTGTCACCTTCAGGTGTCACCTGTGCGTCCCCTCGTGTGTCCCCTCGTTGTCCCCGGTGTCCCCTCAGGTGTCCCCAGGTGTCCCCTCAGGTGTCCCCAGGTGTGTCCCCTCCCCAGGTGCCACCCGACCTCACCTGTCCTGGCCCTTCCCGGGGCGTGTCCAGCCCGGCCAGGTGTGACCGGCCCGGCCAGGTGTCCCCGAATTCCCACGGGGACAATGAGGGGACACACCTGGGGACAATGAGGGGACACACCTGGGGACAATGAGGGGACACACCTGGGGACACCTGAGGGACAATGAGGGGTCACCTGGGGGACACACCTGGGCACACCTGAGGGACAATGAGGGGTCACCTGAGGGACACACCTGGGCACACCTGAGGGACAATGAGGGGTCACCTGAGGGACACACCTGGGGACACTTGGGGGGACACACCTGGGGACACCTGAGGGGACACCTGGAGACACGGGGGACACCTGGGGGGACACACCTGGGGACACCTGAGGGGACATCTGACACACCTGGGGGTCACCTGTGCAGGACACACCTGGGGTCACCTGGGGGTCATCTGAGGGGACACACCTGGGGTCACCTGGGGGTCAATGGAGGGGTCACTTGGGGGTCACCTGTCACACCTGAGGGGGGTGGGGCACACACCTGGGCTGGGCTGGGACCGGGATCAGAACCGGGATCGGGATCAGAACCGGGATCAGAACCGGGATCGGGATCGGGATCAGAACCTGGATCGGGATCAGAACCCGGATCGGAACCGGGATCGGAACCGGGATCGGAACCGGGATCGGGATCAGAACCGGGATCAGAACCGGGATCAGAACCGGGATCGGGATCAGAACCGGGATCAGAACCGGGATCGGGATCAGAACCGGGATCGGAACCGGGATCAGAACCGGGATCGGGATCAGAACCGGGATCGGAACCGGGATCAGGATCGGAACTGGGATCAGAACCGGGATCAGGATCGGAACCGGGATCGGGATCAGAATCGGGATCAGAACCGGGATCAGAACCGGGATCAGAACCGGGATCAGAACTGGGATCAGAACCGGGATCGGGATCAGAACCGGGATCAGAACCGGGATCAGAACCGGGATCGGGATCAGAACCGGGATCGGGATCAGAACCGGGATCAGAATCAGAACCGGGATCGGGATCAGAACCGGGATCGGGATCAGAACCAGGATCGGGATCAGAACCGGGATCAGGACCGGGATCAGAACCGGGATCAGGACCGGGATCAGAACCGGGATCGGGATCAGAACCAGGATCGGGATCAGAACCGGGATCAGGACCGGGATCAGAACCGGGATCGGGATCGGGATCAGAACCGGGATCGGGATCAGAACCGGGATCGGGATCAGAACCGGGATCGGAACCGGGATCGGGATCAGAACCGGGATCAGAGCCGGGATCAGAACCGGGATCGGAACCGGGATCAGAGCCGGGATCGGGATCAGAACCGGGATCAGAGCCGGGATCAGGATCGGAACCGGGATCAGAACCGGGATCGGGATCAGAACCAGGATCGGGATCAGAACCGGGATCAGAACCGGGATCGGGATCGGGACCAGCGCGGCTCTCAGGTGCGGGGGCGCGGCTGCCCCTCCCCCTCCCCCCCCCTCCCCCCTCCCCGCCCCCGCCCGATCCCGGGGGATCCTCCCGGGGGATCCTCCCCCGCCCTGAGTCACGCACCCCTCCCCCCTCCCCCGCGCTATAAAGCGCCCGGCCCGGCCCGGCCCGGCTCGGCTCTGCCCGGCGCCGCGCTCCGTCCAGGTGAGTCCCGCGCCCGCGGAATTCCCGCCGCCCGTTCCCAACAAAATTCCCGGGATTTTCTTTTTTCTTTTTTTTTTGGGGGGAAAAACCCCGCCCAAATCCCGCTTTTTTTCTCCTGGGGAAAAAATCCCTCCTCCAAAAAAATTCCCGGGATTTTTATTTTTGGGGAGGGTGGGTGGGGGAGGGGGAGGGGGGGGGGGGAAGTTTGATCCATCCCCAAATCCCAAAATTCCCATCCCCCTTTTTCCCAAAAAAAAAAAAAAACAAATCGGCCCCGAATCGCACCTGGCTGGTGGCCACGCCCCCTCCGGCAGGTACGGGGATCCCCCCTGGGGGGGAGGGGAGGGGAGGGACACGCCCCTTTAACCCCTTCGCTCCCAGCGGCTGATCCCGGATTTTTTGGGGGGATTTTTTTGGGGTTTTTTTTTTTTGGGATTTTAATTCCCGCCAGGAATGGCTCCCCACGGATCCTTCATCCTCCTCCTCCTCCTCCTCGTCGTCGTCCCGGCGCGGCCGCAGGGAACCGGCAGCCAGGAGCGTGAGTGGGAAAAGTTTGGAATTTTTGGGGGGGTTGTTTGTTTTTTTTTTTTATATCCGGGAATTATTTCGGGAATTATTTCGGGGGAATTCTTTTCACGGATTTCGGGGAAATTTTTCTTTCGGGAATTTCGGTACGGGGGAGGGAGGATGAAGAAATTTTTCCTCCTCCTCCGGAATCTCCGGGAATTTCGCCAGATTTGGGGCCGGAGCCAACGGAATCGGGGGTTGGGGTTTGGTTTTTGTTCCTGGGGGGTTTTTGGAGAATTCCCGCCGGGAATTTCCGAGGAGGAGAAATCTGGGATCCACCCGGGATCGGAATTCCCGGGATTCTCCAGCCGAAACTTTGGATCCGATCCAAACCCGCCAATCCCGGGATTCCCGAAACCCCCTCGGGGCCGGAGTCCCAAAATTTGGGGACCATTCCCAAATTTCCCGGGGGACACAATTCCCAAATTTCCCAGCTGGGAAAAATCCCAAATTTCCTGTCTGGGAGAATTCCCGAATTTCCCGGGGCTGGGAGAATTCCCAGGGAATGATTCCCGAATTTCCTGTCTGGGACAATTCCCAAATTTCCTGGCCCTGGGAGAATTCCCAGGCGACGATTCCCAAATTTCCCGGGGCTGGGAAAATTCCTGGGGAACAATTCCCCCGTTTCCTGGCCCTGGGAGAATTCCAAGGGGATGATTCCCGAATTTCCCAGAGGAACAATTCCCAAATATCCCGGTGCTGAGAGAATTCCCAAATTTCTTGGCTGGGAGAATTCCCAGGGGACGATTCCCGAATTTCCTGGGGGACACAAGTCCCAAATTTCCTGTCTGGGATGATTCCCGAATTTCCCGGCTGTGGGAGAATTCCCGAATTTCCCGGCTCTGGGAGAATTCCCGAATTTCCCGGCTGTGGGAGAATTCCGGAATTTCCCGGCTCTGGGATGATTCCCGAATTTCCCAGGGCTGGGAGAATTCCCAGGGAGGAGCTCCCGGAGCCGGATTCCGGAGTCGGGGAGGATCCGGAACTCCCCCCCGGCCCAGACCAGTCCAGACCAGTCCAAACCAGTCCAAACCAGTCCAAACCAGTCCAAACCAGTCCGGACCAGTCCAAACCAGTCCGGACCGGTCGGGGCCGGTGCCGGCAGCGCCGTCGGCCCGTCGCGATGTCCCAGGGGCCGGGCGGGGACACGGCCGGGGGGCGGCCGCCGGGGACAGGGGTCGCGACCTCGGCGGGGTCACGCAGGGCCGGCGCAGGGCGGGGCGGGAACTCGGGGCGGGAACTCGGTGGTCACTCGGTGGTCACTCAGGGTGGGCACTCGGTCACTCAGGGTGGTCACTCAGGGTGGGCACTCAGTGGTCACTCAGGGTGGTCACTCAGGGTGGTCACTCAGGGTGGGCACTCAGGGTGGTCACTCTCAAGGTGGTCACTCGCAGGGTGGTCACTCTCAGGGTGGTCACTCGCAGGGTGGTCACTCTCAGGGTGGTCACTCGGTGGTCACTCAGGGTGGTCACTCAGGGTGGTCACTCTCAGGGTGGTCACTCTCAAGGTGGTCAAGGTGCTCATGGTCAAGGTGCTCATGAAGTCCACATGGTCCCAATGCCCAGGTGGTCACTCAGGGTGGTCACTCAGGGTGGTCAGAGGGTCCAGGTGGTCACTCTCAGGGTGGTCACTCTCAGGGTGGTCACTCACAGGGTGGTCACTCTCAGGGTGGTCACTCTCAGGGTGGTCACTCTTAGGGTGGGCACTCAGGGCGGGCACTCGGTGGTCACTCAGGGTGGTCACTCAGGGTGGTCACTCAGGGTGGTCACTCTCAAGGTGGTCACTCTCAGGGGGGTCACTCAGGGTGGTCACTCAAGGTGGTCACTCTCAGGGTGGTCACTCTCAGGGTGGTCACTCTCAGGGGGGTCACTCAGGGTGGTCACTCAGGGTGGTCACTCTCAGGGTGGTCACTCTCAGGGTGGTCACTCAGGGTGGTCACTCTCAGGGTGGTCACTCTCAGGGGGGTCACTCTCAGGGTGGTCACTCTCAGGGTGGTCACTCAGGGTGGTCACTCTCAGGGGGGTCACTCAGGGTGGTCACTCAGGGTGGTCACTCTCAGGGTGGTCACTCTCAGGGTGGTCACTCTCAGGGGGGTCACTCTCAGGGTGGTCACTCTCAGGGGGGTCACTCTCAGGGTGGTCACTCTCAGGGTGGTCACTCTCAGGGGGGGTCACTCGCAGGGTGGTCACTCTCAGGGTGGTCACAGGTCAGGGTGGTCACTCTCAGGGTGGTCACTCAGGGTGGTCACTCTCAGGGTGGTCACTCTCAGGGGGGGTCACTCGCAGGGTGGTCACTCTCAGGGTGGTCACAGGTCAGGGTGGTCACTCGCAGGGTGGTCACTCAGGGTGGTCACAGGGTCCAGGTGGTCAGTCTCAGGGTGGTCACTCTCAAGGTGGTCAAGGTGGTCGCAGGGTCCAGGTGACCATGGCCCAGGTGGTCACAATGTCCAGGTGGTCCCAGTGTCCAGGTGGTCACTCTCAGGGTGGTCACTCGGTGGTCACTCAGGGTCCAGGATGGTCACTCAGGGTGGTCACTCACAGGGTGGTCACTCGCAGGGTGGTCACAGAGTTCAGGTGGTCACTCTCAGGGTGGTCACTCTCAGGGTGGTCACTCAGGGTGGTCACTCAGGGTGGTCACTCACAGGGTGGTCACTCTCAGGGTGGTCACTCTCAGGGTGGTCACTCTCAGGGTGGTCACTCGCAGGGTGGTCACTCAGGGTGGTCACTCACAGGGTGGTCACTCTCAGGGTGGTCACTCTCAGGGTGGTCACAGAGTTCAGGTGGTCACTCTCAGGGTGGTCACAATGTCCAGGTGGTCACAGGGTCCAGGTGGTCAAGGAGCCCCTTTCCCCAGGTGACCCCAGGTGACCTCAGGTGACCCCGGCCCCACCTGGGCCCCCCATTGCTTGTTCTTCTCCCACTGGGCGTGGCCAGAATGAGACGCTGACCACGCCCACCCAGCTCACCTGGCCAGGTGGGAGACCCTGACCACGCCCATCACACCTGGGCAGGTGAGGCACCCTGACCACGCCCATCACACTCACCTGGCCAGGTGGGAGACCCTGACCACGCCCACCACACTCACCTGGCCAGGTGGGAGACCCTGACCACGCCCATCACACTCACCTGGCCAGGTGAGAGACCCTGACCACGCCCACCCAGCTCACCTGGCCAGGTGGGAGACCCTGACCACGCCCACCACACTCACCTGGGCAGGTGGGAGACCCTGACCACGCCCAGGTGTGCCCTCTCAATGACGTCACAACTCCCGCCCCTCCCCGATTGGCCGCTCGGGGGGGGGTCACGTGACCACACCTGGATCCACCCCAAATCCGCCGCTTCCGACCCAGGAATCGTTTTCCCGTTTCCCTCCTGGATTTTCCCCATTTTTTAAAATTTTTTTTTTCCCCCCAAATCTCCTTTTTTCTCCCCAAAAAATTCCCAATCCCCGTTTTTGGGGTCGGTCCCTCGGTTTTGCCCGTTTTCCTCTTTTTTCCTCCCTTTTTTTAACCTTTTCCCTCCATTTCTCCCATTTTTTCCTTGTTTTCCCCCATTTTCCCCATTTTTCGCCTTTTTCCCACATTTTTTCACCATCTCCCGATTTTCTTCCCATTTTTCCCCTTTTTTTTCCATCTTTTCACCATTTTTCCCATTTTTTCCCCATTTCCCTCCACATTTTTCCCTTTTTTGCCATTTTTTCCCTATTTCCCCTTTTTTACTCTCATTTTTCCTGTTTTCCCCGTTTTTTTCCCCATTTTTCACTTTTTCCTCCCATTTTTTCACCATCTCCGATTTTCCTCCCATTTTCCCCATTTTTTCCTGTCTTTTCACCATTTTCCCCATTTTTTCACCATTTCCCTCCATATTTTTCATTTTTTTACCATTTTTCCTGCTTTCCCCTTTTTTCTCTCGTTTTTCCCAGTTTTTCCCAGTTTTTCACCATTCCCCCCCATTTTTTTCCCCGTTTCCCCCATTTTTTCGCTTTTTTTTTCCCAATTTTCCCTCATTTCCGCCCGGTTTTCCCCATTTTCCTTTTTTCCTGTCTTTTTGCCATTTTTTTGGCCATTTCCCCCATTTTTTCACTTTTTTTTCCCCTTTTTCCCATATTTCCCCATTTTCCCCCATTTTCCCCCCAATTTTCTCTGGTTTTTCCCGTTTTATCCCCATTTTCCCCCATTTTTTCACCATTTTTTTGTCATTTTTTCCCCGTTTTTTGTCATTTTCCCCCCATTTTTTCCCGTTTTTTCCCATTTTTTCCCATTTTCTCACATTTTCTCCCCATTTTCCCTCCCCCGGCAGTTCCCGAGGAGGACAAGTCGCGGATCCCTGACAGAACATTTCACCGTTTGTTTTTTCCCATTTTTCCCCATTTTTCCCCATTTTTTTGTCATTTTTTCCCCATTTTTCCCCATTTCCCCCCCGTTTTTCCCCGTTTTTTCCCGTTTTTCCCCGTTTTTTCCCGTTTTCTCACATTTTCTCCCCATTTTCCCTCCCCCGGCAGTTCCCGAGGAGGACGAGTCGCGGATCCCTGACAGAACATTTCACCGTTTGTTTTTCCCATTTTTCCCCATTTTTTTTTGTCGTTTTTCCCCCGTTTTTTGTCATTTTCCCCCCGTTTTTTCCCGTTTTTCCCATTTTTTCCCGTTTTCTCACGTTTTCCCCCCATTTTTCCCTCCCCCGGCAGTTCCCGAGGAGGACGAGTCGCGGATCCCTGACAGAACATTTCACCGTTTGTTTTTCCCATTTTTCCCCATTTTTTTTGTCGTTTTTCCCCCGTTTTTTGTCATTTTCCCCCCGTTTTTTCCCGTTTTTCCCATTTTTTCCCATTTTCTCACGTTTTCTCCCCATTTTCCCTCCCCCGGCAGTTCCCGAGGAGGACGAGTCGCGGATCCCTGACAGAACATTTCACCGTTTGTTTTTCCCATTTTTCCCCATTTTTTTGTCATTTTTTCCCCATTTTTTGTCATTTTCCCCCCGTTTTTTCCCCGTTTTTTCCCGTTTTTCCCCGTTTTTTCCCGTTTTCTCACGTTTTCTCCCCATTTTCCCCCCCGGCAGTTCCCGAGGAGGACGAGTCGCGGATCATCGGGGGCCGGCCGTGCTCCATGGCGCAGCGCCCCTTCCAGGTGGCGCTGATCAAACGGGGCCAGATCCTCTGCGGCGGCAGCCTGGTGGGGGCGCGGTGGGTGCTGACGGCCGCGCACTGCAAACAGCCGCTCAGGTGAGACACACCTGGACAGGTAACGCACACCTGGACACACCTGGGACAGGTAACGCACACCTGGGACAGGTGACACACACCTGGTGGGGGCGCGGTGGGTGCTGACGGCCGCGCACTGCAAACAGCCGCTCAGGTGAGACACACCTGGACAGGTGACGCACACCTGGACAGGTGACACACACCTGGACAGGTGACACACACCTGGGCACACCTGGGACAGGTGAGACACACCTGGTGGGGGCGCGGTGGGTGCTGACGGCCGCCCACTGCAAACAGCCGCTCAGGTGAGACACACCTGGACAGGTGAGACACACCTGGACACACCTGGGACAGGTGACACACACCTGGTGGGGGCGCGGTGGGTGCTGACGGCCGCGCACTGCAAACAGCCGCTCAGGTGAGACACACCTGGACAGGTGACACACACCTGGTGGGGGGGCGGTGGGTGCTGACGGCCGCGCACTGCAAACAGCCGCTCAGGTGAGACACACCTGGACAGGTGACACACACCTGGACAGGTGACACACACCTGGACACACCTGGGACAGGTGACACACACCTGGGACAGGTGACACACACCTGGTGGGGGCGCGGTGGGTGCTGACGGCCGCGCACTGCAAACAGCCGCTCAGGTGAGACACACCTGGGACAGGTGAGACACACCTGGGCACACCTGGGACAGGTAACACACACCTGGGACAGGTGACGCACACCTGGGTACACCTGGGATACACCTGAGATAGATAACACACACCTGGGCACACCTGGGGCAGGTAACACACACCTGGACAGGTGACACACACCTGGGATACACCTGGGCACACCTGGGACAGGTAACACACACCTGGGATACACCTGGGCACACCTGGGACAGGTAACGCACACCTGAGACAGGTAACACACACCTGGACACACCTGGGACAGGTGACACACACCTGGACAGGTGAGGTGACACACACACCTGGACACACCCGGGTGGGTGGTGACACCCGCCCCACCTCACCTGTGCTGGAGCCCCTCACCTGTGCCCTGATCTCCACCTCACCTGCCCAGCTCACCTGTCCCAGGGAGATCCCTCACACCCGTCCCATCATTCTCCTCTCCCCTGTCCTATCTCACCTGTGCTCACCTGTGCTCACCTGTCCCCTCTCACCTGTCCTATCTCACCTGTGCTCACCTGTCCCATCTCACCTGTGCTCACCTGTCCTATCTCACCTTCCAGTGACCTGCAGGTGCTGATCGGCACCAACACCCTGCGCTCGGGCACCGGCCAGGTGTGCTCACCTGTGCTCACCTGTGCTCACCTGTCCCATCTCACCTGTGCTCACCTGTTCTATCTCACCTGTGCTCACCTGTGCTCACCTGTCCTATCTCACCTGTGCTCACCTGTCCTATCTCACCTGTGCTCACCTGTTCTATCTCACCTGTGCTCACCTGTGCTCACCTGTCCTATCTCACCTGTGCTCACCTGTGTGCTCTCACCTGTCCCATCTCACCTGTGCTCACCTGTGCTCACCTGTCCCATCTCACCTGTGCTCACCTGTGCTCACCTGTCCCATCTCACCTGTGATCACCTGTGTGCTCTCACCTGTCCTATCTCACCTGTGCTCACCTGTCCCATCTCACCTGTGCTCACCTGTCCTATCTCACCTGTGCTCACCTGTGCTCACCTGTCCCCTCTCACCTGTCCCATCTCACCTGTGCTCACCTGTCCCATCTCACCTGTGCCCACCTGTCCTTCCAGTGACCTGCAGGTGCTGATCGGCACCAACACCCTGCGCTCGGGCACCGGCCAGGTGTGCTCACCTGTGCTCACCTGTGCTCACCTGTCCTATCTCACCTGTGCTCACCTGTTCTATCTCACCTGTGCTCACCTGTCCTATCTCACCTGTGCCCACCTGTGTGCTCTCACCTGTGCTCACCTGTGCTCACCTGTGTGCTCTCACCTGTCCTATCTCACCTGTCCCATCTCACCTGTGCCCACCTGTGCTCACCTGTCCCATCTCACCTGTGCCCACCTGTGCTCACCTGTCCCATCTCACCTGTGCTCACCTGTCCGATCTCACCTGTGCCCACCTGTGTGCTCTCACCTGTGCTCACCTGTGTGCTCTCACCTGTCCTATCTCACCTGTCCCATCTCACCTGTGCCCACCTGTGCTCACCTGTCCCATCTCACCTGTGCACACCTGTCCCATCTCACCTGTGCTCACCTGTCCTATCTCACCTGTGGTCACCTGTCCCATCTCACCTGTGCCCTCCTGTCCCATCTCACCTTTGCTCATCTGTGCTCACCTGTCCCATCTCACCTGTGCCCACCTGTCCCATCTCACCTGTGCCCACCTGTCCCATCTCACCTGTGCTCACCTGTCCTTCCAGTGACCTGCAGGTGCTGATCGGCACCAACACCCTGCGCTCGGGCACCGGCCAGGTGCGCCGCGTCTCCCGGCTGCAGGTGCACCCCGCCTACGACCGGCGCCGCAACGACAACGACTTCATGCTGCTGCACCTGGACTCACCTGTGCGCTTCGGGCCGCGCGTCAAGAAAATCCGCGTGGCCACCAGGTGTCCCCGGGCGGGGCAGAACTGCAGCGTGTCCGGCTGGGGCACCACCAAGTCACCTGGAGGTACCTGGGCACACCTGGGCACACCTGGGCACACCTGGGCAGGTGTTTTGGGGTCCCGCCATCACCTGTGTGGGAACGATCCCGAAATGGGGCAAAATCTGGGGATTTTGGGGGTCCAAAACTCGGGAATTTTGGGGGGGTTTCTCTCACCTGAGCTCACCTGAACTCACCTGAGCTCACCTGGGCAGGTCCAGGAAGGTTCTGGGTTCCACAGAGGGCGGGAATGATCCCGAAATGGGGCAAAATCCGGGAATTTTGGGCCCCAAACTCGGGAATTTTTTTGGTTGGTTTTTTTTTCCCCTCTCACCTGTCCCTCACCTGTCCCTCACCTGTCCCTCACCTGTCCCTCACCTGTCGTCCCCCCCCGGTGCAGCGAAGCTCCCGCGGGACCTGCAGTGCGCCCAGGTGCAGACCTTCGGCCCGCAGCAGTGCGCCCGCGCCTACGGCAGCGCCGTCACCCGCAACATGTTCTGCGCAGGTGTGCCCCAGGGCGGCGTCGACTCCTGCCAGGTGAGCGCACAGGTGTGCCCCAGGTGTGCCCCAGGTGTGCCCCAGGTGTGACCCAGGTGTGCCCCCAGGTGTGACCCAGGTGTGCCCAGGTGTATCTCAGATGTCCCCAGGTGTCCCCAGGTGTATCCAGGTGTATCTCAGGTGTATCTCAGGTGTCCCCAGGTGTATCCAGGTGTCCCCAGGTGTGTCCCAGGTGTCCCCAGGTGTATCTCAGGTGTCCCCAGGTGTCCCCAGGTGTATCTCAGGTGTCCCCAGGTGTCCCCAGGTGTGTCCCCAGGTGTCCCCAGGTGTGTCCCAGGTGTCCCCAGGTGTCCCCAGGTGTCCCCAGGTGTATCTCAGGTGTCCCCCAGGTGTCCCCAGGTGTCCCCAGGTGTATCTCAGGTGTCCCCCAGGTGTCCCCAGGTGCATCTCAGGTGTGTCCCAGGTGTCCCCAGGTGTCCCCAGGTGTCCCCAGGTGCGTCCCAGGTGTGTCCCAGGTGTCCCCAGGTGTCCCCAGGTGTCCCCAGGTGTGTCCCCAGGTGTCCCCAGGTGTCCCCAGGTGTGTCCCAGGTGTCCCCGGTGTGTTCACCTGTCTCACCTGTCGCAGGGTGACTCGGGCGGCCCGCTGGTGTGCGGCGGTTACCTGCAGGGCGTGGTCTCCTGGGGCCTGGCCGTGTGCGGTCAGCGCGGTCAGCCCGGCGTCTACAGCAACGTCTGCCGGGCCAGCGCCTGGATCCGCAGGGTCACCCGGGAGTGACCAACAGTGACCAACAGTGACCGCCAGTGACCAGTGACCGCGAGTGACCAACAGTGACCAACAGTGACCAACAGTGACCAACAGTGACCACGAGTGACCACCAATGACCGCCAGTGACCGCCAGTGACCGCGAGTGACCAACAGTGACCAACGGTGACCAACGGTGACCAACAGTGACCAACAGTGACCACGAGTGACCAACAGTGACCAATGACTGCCGGGAGTGACCACAAGTGACCAACAGTGACCAATGACTGCCGGGAGTGACCACGAGTGACCAACAGTGACCGCCAGTGACCAACAGTGACCAACAGTGACCGCGAGTGACCGCGAGTGACCAACAGTGACCAACAGTGACCGCCAGTGACCAACAGTGACCAACAGTGACCAACAGTGACCGCGAGTGACCGCGAGTGACCAACAGTGACCAACAGTGACCGCGAGTGACCGCGAGTGACCAACAGTGACCAACAGTGACCGCGAGTGACCGCGAGTGACCAACAGTGACCAACAGTGACCGCCAGTGACCAACAGTGACCAACAGTGACCAACAGTGACCAACAGTGACCAACGGTGACCAACAGTGACCAACAGTGACCAACAGTGACCAACGGTGACCAACAGTGACCAACAGTGACCGCGAGTGACCACGAGTGACCAACAGTGACCGCCAGTGACCAACAGTGACCAACAGTGACCAACAGTGACCGCGAGTGACCGCGAGTGACCAACAGTGACCAACAGTGACCGCCAGTGACCGCGAGTGACCGCGAGTGACCAACAGTGACCAACGGTGACCAACAGTGACCAACAGTGACCGCGAGTGACCGCGAGTGACCAACAGTGAC
Organism: Chamaea fasciata; assembly: GCF_029207755.1. Lineage (NCBI taxonomy): Eukaryota > Metazoa > Chordata > Aves > Passeriformes > Sylviidae > Chamaea > Chamaea fasciata. The sequence goes on from NW_027094498.1 coordinate 71,112, forward strand.
CGCCAGTGACCAACAGTGACCAACAGTGACCAACAGTGACCGCGAGTGACCAACAGTGACCGCCAGTGACCAACAGTGACCGCGAGTGACCAACAGTGACCAACGGTGACCAACAGTGACCAACAGTGACCAACAGTGACCAACAGTGACCAACAGTGACCGCGAGTGACCAACAGTGACCAACAGTGACCAACAGTGACCAACAGTGACCAACAGTGACCAACAGTGACCAACAGTGACCAACAGTGACCGCGAGTGACCAACAGTGACCAACAGTGACCAACAGTGACCAACAGTGACCGCGAGTGACCAACAGTGACCAACAGTGACCAACAGTGACCAACAGTGACCAACAGTGACCGCGAGTGACCGCGAGTGACCAACAGTGACCAACAGTGACCAACAGTGACCAACAGTGACCAACAGTGACCGCGAGTGACCAACAGTGACCAACAGTGACCAACAGTGACCGCGAGTGACCGCGAGTGACCAACAGTGACCAACAGTGACCGCCAGTGACCGCGAGTGACCGCGAGTGACCAACAGTGACCAACAGTGACCAACAGTGACCAACAGTGACCAACAGTGACCGCGAGTGACCGCGAGTGACCAACAGTGACCAACAGTGACCAACAGTGACCAACAGTGACCAACAGTGACCAACAGTGACCGCGAGTGACCAACAGTGACCGCCAGTGACCAACAGTGACCGCGAGTGACCAACAGTGACCAACGGTGACCAACAGTGACCAACAGTGACCAACAGTGACCGCCAGTGACCGCGAGTGACCGCGAGTGACCAACAGTGACCAACGGTGACCAACAGTGACCAACAGTGACCGCGAGTGACCAACAGTGACCAACAGTGACCAACAGTGACCGCCAGTGACCAGTGACCGCGAGTGACCAACAGTGACCGCCAGTGACCGCCAGTGACCAACAGTGACCAACAGTGACCGCGAGTGACCAACAGTGACCAACAGTGACCGCGAGTGACCAACAGTGACCAATGACTGCCGGGAGTGACCACAAGTGACCAACAGTGACCAATGACTGCCGGGAGTGACCACGAGTGACCAACAGTGACCGCCAGTGACCAACAGTGACCAACGACCGCCGGGAGTGACCGCCAGTGACTGCGAGTGACCACCAGTGACCACCAGTGACCAGGAGTGACCAACAGTGACCGCCAGTGACCAACAGTGACCAGTGACTGCCGGGAGTGACCAGGAGTGACCAACAGTGACCAGGAGTGACCAACAGTGACCACCGGCAGTGACCACCACAGACCACTGCGAGTGACCAACAGCAATGACCAGCAGGGACCAGCAGTGACCACCAGGAGTGACCACTGGTGACCAGTGACCACCAAGGACTGCCAGTGACCTCCAGTGACCACCAGTAACCACCAGTGACCACCGGTGACCAGGAGTGACCACCATTGACCACTAGTGACCAGCAGTGACCACCAAGAATCATCAGTGACCAGCAGTGACCAGGAGTGACCACCATTGACCACTAGTGACCAGCGGTGACCACCAGTGACCAGGAGTGACCACCAATGATCATCAGCGACCAGTGACCAGCAGTGACCACGAGTGACCAGCAGTGACCACCAATAATCATCAGTGACCACTGGTGACCAGGAGTGACCATAAATAATCATCAGTGACCAGCAGTGACCACCAGTGACCAGCAGTGACCAGCAGTGACCAGTGGTGACCACCAATGACCATCAGTGACCAGTGACCACCAGTGACCACTAGTGACCAGCAGTGACCACGAGTGACCACCGGTGACCAGCAATGACCACTGGTGACCAGGAGCGACCAGGAGTGACCACCAATGACCAACAGTGACCAGTGACCACAAGTGATGACCAGTGACCACCAGGAGTGACCAGCGGTGACCAGGAGTGACCACCAGTGAACACCAGTGACCAGGAGTGACCACTAGTGACCAGCAGTGACCACGAGTGACCACCGGTGACCAGCAATGACCACTGGTGACCAGGAGCGACCAGGAGTGACCACCAATGACCAACAGTGACCAGTGACCACAAGTGATGACCAGTGACCACCAGGAGTGACCAGCGGTGACCAGGAGTGACCACCAGTGACCAGTGACCACCAGTGACCACCAGGAGTGACCACCACTGACCACTAGTGACCAGGAGTGACCACCAATGACCAACAGTGACCACCAGTGACCAGGAGTGACCACCACTGACCACTAGTGACCAGCAGTGACCACCAACAGTGACCACCAGTGACCAGTGACCCGCAGTGACCATTAGTGACCAGGAGTGACCACCACTGACCACCAGTGACCAGGAGTGACCACCAATGATCACCAGTGACCATTAGTGACCACGAGTGACCAGCAGTGACCGGAAGTTGGGGGGAATTCGGGAAAATAAAGGAAAAAATTACGAAAAAACAAATGGAATTCCAGCGACTGGGAGGGACTGGGAGGAACCGGGATGGAACTGGTTTGAACTGGTTTGTACTGGGATGGACTGGGATGGACTGGGATGGACTGGGAGGGACTGGGAGGGACTGGGAGAGGACTGGGATGGACTGGGAGGGAACTGGGATGGACTGGGATGGACTGGGATGAACTGGGATGGACTGGGAGGGACTGGGATGAACTGGGATGGAACTGGTTTGAACTGGTTTGTACTGGGATGGACTGGGAGGAACTGGGACGGAACTGGCTTGAACTGGTCCGGACTGGTTTGAACTGGGATGGACTGGGAGAAACTGGGATGGACTGGGATGGACTGGGATGGACTGGGAGGGAACTGGGATGGACTGGGATGGACTGGGGGGGACTGGGAGGGACTGGGAGGAACTGGGACGGAACTGGCTTGAACTGGTCTGGACTGGTTTGAACTGGGATGGACTGGGAGAAACTGGGATGGAACTGGTTTGAACTGGTTTGTACTGGGATGGACTGGTTTGAACTGGGATGGACTGGGAGAAACTGGGATGGAACTGGTTTGAACTGGTTTGTACTGGGATGGACTGGGATGGACTGGTTTGAACTGGGATGGACTGGTCGGGACTGGTTTGAACTGGGATGGACTGGGAGGAACTGGGATGGACTGGGATGGAACTGGTTTGAACCGGTCCGGACTGGTCTGAACTGGGAGCACTGGGGGCGCCCCCAGCCGGTTTCCCTCAGCATCGAGCACAGACACAGGCCACGCCCCCTTTCCTGCCTCTTTTTATTCCCAACCAATCAGAGCTTCCGGAGACTCTCAGGGGGGTGTGGCCTCCTCCCCTTCTCTCTCGGTGGGCGTGGCCTGCAGGGCATGGGCGGCATGTCTCCAGCGCTGCAGCCAATGGGAGAAGGGGGCGTGCCCGGGGGGCGTGGCCAGGACGAATTGAGCCGGCTGGTCCCACCTGGGGGAGGAGCGGGGTTAGCGTAAAGGGGGCGGGGCTTTTCTGGAAGAAGCCACGCCCCCCAGCCACGCCCCCACCTCACCATTGGCGGACAAGCCCCTGGAGGTGTGGCCAGGCTTCGATTCGCTGCCGGCAGCAGTCGCTGACCAATCGCAGCCGGGGCAGGAGCTCGGCCACGCCCTCCGGGAGGGAGGCAGGGGGCGGGGCTGGCGGAGGCCCCGCCTCCCGCGCAAGCCCCGCCCCCCGGCGCAGGCGCAGCGCCCCCCGGCGGAGCTGCTGCCGCAAGGCGGCCGCCCGGGACAGCGACGCCCCCTGCCGGACACGGGGGAGCGGTGAGGGCGGCCACGCCCACAAACCCCGCCGGCCACGCCCACGATTGCCGGGACCCTCCCCCAGCCCTCGGGCCACACCCCCTGGAGCCCCACCCCCCACTCCCAGGCCATTCAAACCCCTCCCCCGCCCTTTAGGCCCCTCCCATCATGAAGCCACGCCCCCTGAGCCCCTCCCCACTTAAGCCCCTCCCCCTTAAACTCCTCCTCCTTTGGGCCCCTCTCCAAGCTCCTCCCCCTTCCCGCCCCCCCTTTAAACCACGCCTCCTTTCAGCCCCTCCCCACGCCTTAAGCCCCTCCCCCTCACTTTAACCACTCCATGCTTAAGCCCCTCCCACTTTAGCCCCTCCCCCGCGGTTTAAGCCCCTCCCTTCCCTTTCAGCCCCGCCCCCACCTGCAGCAGCCCCGCCTCCCTCAGCCCCTCCAGCGGGGGAGGGGCCGGGCCGGGCTGGGGGAGGGGCGCTCCCAGCGTTCCCAGCGCTCCCTGCACGAGGCCACGCCTCCTCCGCCCCTCCTCCAACAGCGAGGGAAGGGCGGAGCCAAGCCCCGCCCGCGCCACGCCCACGACCTGCAGCCAATCAGAGAGAGAGGGGAGTCAGAGGGGGCGGGGCCCGGGGGTTACTGGTTCATACTGGTCCATACTGGTGGGGACCGGTGCAGTACCCACCTGCTCCTGCAGGGGGCGCAGCGCCGCGCGGCGGCCCCGGGCGGCGGCGCTGAGGAAACGCAGCCGCTGCCGCCGCCGGAGCTGGGGGGAGAGAACGGCCAAAATCCCCCCAAAATTCCTCAAATTCCCAAAATCCCCGCCCAAAAATCCCAAATTTCCACCGCAGGACGCCCCCAAATCTCACCCCTAAAACCCCAGATTTACTCCCCAAAATTCCCCCAAATTTCCCCCAATTTTTCCCAAAATACCCCAAATTTCCCCCAAATTTCCCAAAATTCCCCCAAATCTCCCCAATTTCCCCCAAATTTCCCTCAAAATCTCCAAAATTTCCCCCAAATCCCCCAAATTCCCCTCAAATTTCCCAAAATCCCCCAAATTTTCCTCAAGTTTCCCCAAATTTCCCCCAAAATCCCCCAAATTCCCCAAAATTCTCCAAAATTTACCCCAAATCCCCCCAAATTCCCCTCAAATTTCCCCAAATCCCCCAAATTTCCCCCAAATTTCCTCCAAACTTCCCAAAATTCCCCCAAATTTCCCCCAATTTCCCCCAAATTTTCCTCAAAATCTCCCAAATTACCCAAAATCCCTCAAATTTCCCCCAAAATTTCCCAAATTTCCCACAAATTTTCCTCAAGTTTCCTCAAAATCCCCCAAATTACCCAAAATCCCCCAAATTTTCCTCAAATTTTCCTCAAAATTCCCCCAAATTTCCCCAAACTCCCCCAAATTTCCCCCAAACTTTCCTCCAAAACCCCCAAATTTCCGCCAAATTTTCCTCAAAATCCCCCAAATTTCCCCAAAATCCCCCCAAATTCCCCTCAAATTTCCCCAAATCCCCCAAATTTTCCTCAAATTTCCCCAAATTCCCCAAATTTCCCCCCAAATCCCCCTAATTTTCCTCAAATTCTCCCCAAAATCTCCAAAATTTCCCCCAAGTTCCCCTCAAATTTCCCAAAATCTCCCAAATCCCCAAAATTTCCCCCAAATTTCCCTCAAATTTCCTCAAATTTCCCCCAAATTTCCCCAAAATCCCCCAAATTTCCCCCAAATTCCCCCAAATCTCCCGTCACTCACCACTCGCTCCCTCGCTCTGCGGAGCCGCCGCTGGAGCCGCCCCAGGGCCCGGTTTGGGCCCAAATCCGGGGATTTTGGGACCGAATCCGGGGATTTTGGGGTTTTTGGGGCCAAATTTGGGGTTTTTTGGGCGGATTTGGGGGATTTTGGGATTTTTTGGGTGGATTTGGGGGATTTTGGGGTTTTTTGGGCGGATTTGGGGGATTTTGGGGGGTCCTGGCGGAGCGGCCGCAGGTCCCGGCTCAGGGAGGCCAGAAACGCTCCCAGGAAAGCCCGGGAGAGGAAAAGCCTGAAATGGGGCGAAAAACGGCGATTTTGGGAAAAATGGGGGGAAATTGGGGAAAAAATGGGGAAAAACGGGAAAAAATTGGGGGGAAAATTGAGGGAAAATGAGGAAAATGGGAAAAGTTGGGGGAAAATTGGGGAGAAATGGGGGAAATGGAAAAATTGGGGAAAATGGAGAAAAATTGGGAGAAATGGGGAGAAATTGGGGGAAAATTGGGGGAAAATGGGAAAAATGGAACAAATGGAAGAATTTTGGGCGGAATTTTGGGGCGAATTTCAGGAATTTTGGGCTGAATTTTGGGGTGAATCTCTGGAATTTTGGACTGAATTTCAAGAATTTTGGGCTGAATTTTGGGGTGAATTTCAGGGATTTTGGGTGGAATTTTGGGGCAAATTTCAGGAATTTTGAGCAGAATTTTGGGGTGATTTTTGGGGTGAATTTTAGGGCGAATTTCAGGAATTTTGGGCAGAATTTTGGGGCAAATTTAAGGAATTTTGGGGCGAATTTCAAAAATTTTGAGCAGAATTTTGGAGTGAATTTCGGGGTGAATTTTGGGGCAAATCTCAGGGATTTTGGGACAAATCTCAGGAATTTTGGACTGAATTTCAAGAATTTTGGGCTGAATTTTGGGGCGAATCTCAGGAATTTTGGGCTGAATTTGGGGGCGAATTTCAGGAATTTTGGGCAGAATTTTGAGGCAAATTTCAGGAATCTTGGGCAGAATTTTGAGCTGTATTTTGGGGTGAATTTCAGGAATTTTGGGGCAAATCTCAAGAATTTTGGGCTGAATGTTAGAGTGAATTTCAGGAATTTCAGGCTAAATTTTGGGGCGAATTTCAGGAATTTTTGGCTGAATTTGGGGGTGAATTTCAGGAATTTTGGGGCAAATCTCAGGAATTTTGGGCTGAATTTTGGGGCAAATTTCAGGGATTTTGGGCAGAATTTTGGGGCAAATTTCAGGAATTTTCGGGCGAATTTCAGCAATTTTAAGGTGAATTCTGGCGTGAATTTCAGGAATTTTGGGGCGAATCTCAGAGATTTTGAGCAGAATTTTGGCCTGAATTTTGGGGCAAATTTCAGCAATTTTGGGGCGAAGTCCAGGAATTTTGGGGTGAATTTTGGGGCAAATTTCAGGAATTTCAGGCTGAATTTTGGGGCGAATCTCAGGAATTTTTGGCTGAATTTTGGGGCAAATTTCAGGAATTTTGGGGTGAATTCTGGGGCGAGTTTCAGGAATTTTGGGCTGAATTTTGGGGCAAATCTCAGGAATTTCGGGCTGAATTTTGGGGCGAATCTCAGGAACTTTGGGCTGAATTTTGGGGCAAATTTCAGGGATTTTGGGCAGAATTTTGGGGCAAATCTCAGGAATTTCGGGCTGAATTTTGGGGCGAATCTCAGGAACTTTGGGCTGAATTTTGGGGCAAATTTCAGGGATTTTGGGCAGAATTTTGGGGCAAATTTCAGGAATTTTTGGCGGAATTCTGGGGTGAATTTCAGGAATTTTGGGGTGAACCTCAGGAATTTTTGGCTGAATTTTTGGGGCAAATTTCAGGAATTTTGGGGCGAATCTCAGGAATTTTGGGCTGAATTTCGGGGCGAATCTCGGGGATTTCGGGCAGCGTTGCGGGGCGCGTCTCGGCACGGATTCCCGGGCCTTTGGGCTGCCTTTCGGGCTGGATTTGGGGGATTCCGGCCTTTCCCGGGTACCTGTGCAGAGCCTCGGGGCCCAGGCGCGGCCGCAGCTCCCCCAGGCGCCTCCTCAGGTGGGACAGGTGGGACAGGAGCGGGGGCAGCGCCCCCCAGAGCGCCCCCACCGCCCCCCAGCAGCCCTAAAACCCGACAGGGACCCCGGGAATGGGATCAGCGACCCCCGAAACCCCAAAGCGACCCCAAAGTGACCCCAAAAACACCAAAACTGCCCCAAAAACCCCAAAACTGCCCCAAAAACCCCAAAACTGCCCCAAAAACCCCAAACCCGCCCCAAAAACCCCAAATCCGCCCCAAAAACCCCAAAACTGCCCCAAAAACCCCAAACCCGCCCGCTCCCCTCCCCCCTCACCTGGATGAGGCTCCTCAGGGTGGGCGTGGCCTCCGGGGAGGGGGCGGGGCCAGACAAGAGCTGCCTGTAAGGGGAGGGGCTCAGGCCACGCCCACAAGTGGACAGACCGCGCCCCCCCTTGCCAGAGACACGCCCACAAAAGGGAGAAAAGCCACGCCCCCCTCCCCACCGTGCCTGGGGTTAGTAAGCCACGCCCCTTGGAGCATTCCATCAGAATCCCAGAAATTCCATCAGGATCCCAGAAATTCCAACAGGATCCCAAAAATTCCATCAGGATCCCAGAAATTCCATCAGGATCCCAGAAATTCCGTCAGGATCCCAGAAATTCTGTCAGGATCCCAAAAATTCCATCAGGATCCCAAAAATTCCAACAGGATCCCAAAAATTCCGTCAGGATCCCAGAAATTCCATCAGGATCCCAGAAATTCCGTCAGGATCCCAAAAATTCCATCAGGATCCCAAAAATTCCATCAGGATCCTAAAAATTCCGTCAGGATCCCAGAAATTCCATCAGGATCCTCAAAAATTCCGTCAGGATCCCAAAAATTCCGCCCGGGATCCCCCAAAATCCCGTTCTGGGATCCTCTCGGAAGGAGGGATTTTTTTGGGGGGATTTTCAGGGATTTGGGGGGTCAGGAGGAGCCCAAAGAAATAAAAGGATTTTGGGGGAGCGGAATATCGGGAACGGCCCCAAAAAAATTGGAATTTTTGGGGGATTTTTCGGAGTTTTGGGGGGAAAATGAACCCAAAAAGGGAATTTTGGAGAAATTTTCAGAAATTTTTGGGGACAAATGAACCCAAAAAAGGGAATTTTGGGAGAATTTTTAGGAATTTTGGGGATAAAAGACTCAAAAAAGGGAATTTTGGGGGGATTTTTAGGAATTTTTGGAAGGACTTTTGGGAAATTTGGGGACAAAAAAACACAAAAAGGGAATTTTGGAGGAATTTTTAGGAATTTTGGGGGACAAATGAACCCAAAAAAGGGAATTTTGGGGGGATTTTTAGGAATTTTGGGGATAAAAGACTCAGAAAAGGGAATTTTGGGGGAATTTTTAGGAATTTTGGGAGGATTTTAGCAATTTTGGGGGGATTTTTAGGAATTTTGGGGGATTTTTAGGAACTTTGGGGGGATGTTAGGAATTTTGGGGGAATTTTTAGGAATTTTGGGGGATTTTTAGGAATTTTGGGGGAATTTTTAGGAATTTTGGGGGATTTTTAGGAATTTTGGGGGATTTTTAGGAATTTTGGGGGAATTTTTAGGAATTTGGGGGGATTTTTAGAAATTTTGGGGGGATTTTTAGGAATTTTGGGGGATTTTTAGGAATTTTGGGGGGATTTTAGGAATTTTTGGGGACAAATGAACCCAAAAAGGGAATTTTGGGAGAATTTTTAGGAATTCTGGGGATAAAAGACTCAAAAAAGGGAATTTCGGGAGAAATTTTAGGAATTTTGGGGGATTTTTAGGAATTTTGGGGGAATTTTTAGGAATTTTGGGGGGATTTTTAAGGATTTTGGGGGAATTTTCAGAAATTTTCGGGACAAAACATCCCGAGAATTTTGGGGGAATTTTTAGGAATTTTGGGGACAAAAAACCCCCAAAAGGAATTTTTGGGAGAATTTTTTGGAATTTTGGGGACAGAAGACCCCAAATAGGGATTTTGGGGAAATTTTCAGGAATTTTGGGGACAAAAATCCCCAAAACGGAATTTTTGGAAGATTTTTTGGAATTTTGGGGGACAAATGAACCCGAAAAGGGAATTTCGGGAGGATTTTTAGGGATTTTGAGGGAATTTCCAGGAATTTTGGGACCGAAACGCCCCCAAAACGATTTCGGGGCATCAGGAAACCCCAAAAATGGATTTTGGGGGGGTCAGAAAACCCCAAAACTGAAATTTGGGGACCCCCCCCAACCCCTCCCCCTCCAAGCCCCGCCCACCTCCCCCGAAGCCCCGCCCACCTCGTGCTCTGATTGGCCAAGGCCTCCAGCGCCCACAGCACGGCCTCGGGGCTGTAGCCAATCAGCACGGCCTGCAGGGGGCGCCCAGCGTCAGGGGGGGGGAAGGGGGCGTGGCTCTGCGCTGGCCACGCCCCATTCCCCCCCACAAAAGCCACGCCCACCTCAGCCTGCTCCAGCCAATCCTGAGCCTGGGGCGGTTCCTCCCGGGACTTCCTGCGGTGATTGACAGGTCGGGGGGGGAGTTAATTAACCAGTTAATGAAGCCGTTAATTAGGAAAGGGGTTTAATGAGGAAGGGGCGGGGCTCACCTGGGTGGGCGTGGCCTCCAGAGCTCCGCCTCCCTGGCCGCGCACAGCGCCTTGATTGACACCTGGGGAGGGCGGGGCGGGGGAGAGATTGGGGGTGCTGGGGAGGATTTTGGGGGATTTTGGGGGAATTTTGGGGATTTTTGGGGTCCCTGGGGGATTTGGGGGAATTCTGGGGGATTTTGGGGTCCCGGGGAGGATTTTGGGGGATTTTTGGGGGATTTTGGGGTCCCTGGGGGGATTTTGGGGTCCCTGAGGAGGATTTTGGGGGATTTTTGGGGGATTTTGGGGTCCCTGGGGGGATTTTTGGGGTCCCTGAGGAGGATTTTGGGGGATTTTTGGGGTCCCTGGGGGGATTTTTGGTGTCCCTGGGAGGATTTTGGGGGATTTTTGGGGTCCCTGAGGAGGATTTTGGGGGATTTTTGGGGTCCCTGGGGGGATTTTTGGTGTCCCTGGGAGGATTTTGGGGGATTTTTGGGGTCCCTGAGGAGGATTTTGGGGTCCCTGGAAGGATTTTGGGGTCCCTGGGGGGATTTTGGGGGATTTTTGGGGGATTTTGAAGGATTTTGGGGTCCCTGGGGGGATTTTGGGGGATTTTGGGGTCCCTGAGAAGGATTTTGGGGGATTTTGGGGAATTCTGGGGGATTTTTAGGGTCCCTGAGGAGGATTTTGGGGGATTTTTGAGGTCCCTGGAGGGATTTTGGGGTCCCTGGGGGGATTTTGGGGGATTTTGGGGTCCCTGAGGAGGATTTTGGGGGATTTTGGGGTCCCTGAGGAGAATTTTGGGGTCCCTGGGGGGATTTTGGGGTCCCTGGTGGGATTTTCGGGATATTTTGGGGTCCCTGGGGGGATTTTGGGGTCCCTGAGGAGGATTTTGGGGGATTTTTGGGGGATTTTGGGGAATTTTGGGGGATTTTGGGGTCCCAGGGGGGATTTTGGGGGATTTTGGGGTCCCCGGGGGGGGCTCAGGGGGGTTTGGGGTGCCCCGAGAACATTCCGGAGGGTTTGGGGGATTTTTTTGAGTGCTCAGGCCCCGCCCACCCCAGAAACCCCGCCCACTCCGGTGGCCACGCCCACCCCCGGGCCCCGCCCACTGACCAGCACTTGCGGCTCCGCCCCCGAGGCCAAGATGGCCGAAAGCTCCACCCGGGACTGGCCCGGCCTGAGGGGAGAGAGCCCCAAAATCTCCTCAAAACCCACCGAAAACCCCAAAATCCACCGAAATCCCCCAAAACACCCCAAAATCCACCGAAAACCCCAAAATAACCAAAATCCCCCAAAATCTCCTCAAAATCTCTTCAAAATCCACCAAAATCACCTCAAAATCCACCAAAAACCCCCCAAACACCCCAAAATCCACCGAAAACCCCCGAAATCCCCCAAAATCCCCCAAAACCTCCTCAAAATCCACCGAAAACCCCAAAATCCGCCAAAATCCCCCAAAATCTCCTCAAAATCCACCGAAATCACCCCAAAATCCACCTAAAGCCCCCAAATCCCCAAATCCCCCAAAATCTCCTCAAAATCCACAGAAATCTCCTCAAAATCCCCCCAAACCACCTCAAAACCCACCAAAAACCCCAAAATCTGCCAAAATCCCCCCAAAACACCCCAAAACCCACCGAAAACCCCAAAATCTCCAAAATCCCCCAAAATCCCCTCAAAATCCACCGAAAGCCCCAAAATAACCAAAATCCACCAAAACCCCCCAAAATCTCCTCAAAATCCACCGAAAGCCCCAAAATAACCAAAATCCCCCGAAATCTCCTCAAAATCCACCAAAAACCCCAAAATCCCCCCAAATCCCCCAAAACACCCCAAAATCTCCTCAAAATCCACCGAAAACCCCAAAATAACCAAAATCCCCCAAAACCTCCTCAAAATCCACCTAAAAACCCCAAAATCCACCGAAATCCCCCCAAAATCTCCGCAAAATCCACCAAAAACCCCCAAAACACCCCAAAATCCACCGAAAACCCCAAAATCCCCCAAATCCCCCAAAACCTCCTCAAAATCCACCAAAATCCCCCCAAAATCCCCCCCAAAACCCCCCATAACCCCATCAGGGACCCCAAAATCCGCCAAAATCGCCTCGAAATCCACCTAAAAAACCCAAATCCCCCCAAATCTCCTCCAAATCCACCTAAAATCCCCCAAAATCCCCAAATCCCCCAAAATCTCCTCAAAATCCACCGAAATCTCCTCAAAATCCACAGAAATCTCCTCAAAATCCCCAAAAACCACCTCAAAACCCACCAAAAACCCCAAAATAACCAAAAATCCCCCCAAAACACCCCAAAATCCACCAAAAACCCCAAAATCTCCAAAATCCCCCAAAATCTCCTCAAAATCCACCAAAAACCCCAAAATAATCAAAATCCCCCAAAATCTCCTCAAAATCCACCAAAACCACCTCAAAATCCACCTAAAACCCCAAAATCCACCCAAATCCCCCCAAAACACCCCAAAACCCACCTAAACCCCCAAAATCACATTAAAATTCCCAAAAATCTCAAAATCCACCGAAATCACCTCAAAACCCACCAAAAACCCCAAAATCTCCAAAATCCCCCAAAACCTCCTCAAAATCCACCAAAATCTCCTCGAAATCCACAGAAATCTCCTCAAAATCCCCCAAAACCACCTTAAAACCCACCAAAAACCCCAAAACAACCAAAAATCCCCCCAAAATCTTCTCAAAATCCACCAAAAACCCCCCAAACCCCCCAAATCTCCTCAAAATCCCCCAAAATCGCCCCAAAATTCCACCCCGGACCCCCCAAAATTCCACCCCGGACCCCCAAAATCCCCTAAAATTCCCCCAAACCCGCCCATTGCCCATATAAGGAAGCCCCGCCCCTCCCCGTTGAAGCCCCGCCCCCTTTACCTTTTCCGGGGCGCTTTTAGCGCCCCCTGGTGGCGGCGCAGGCGCTCCGGGCTCAGCCCCGCCCCCAGCAGCCGAAGCTCCGCCCCTCGCCGAAGCTCCGCCCAGCGGCGTCTCTGCTCCGCCCCCAGCGCCGCCTCTGGGAGGAGACGGGGGCGGGGTCAGGGACCCCAAAAATGGGATTTGTGACCCCAAAATTGGGATTTTTGACCCCAAAATTGGGATTTTTGACCCCAAAATTGGGATTTGGGACCCCAAAAATGGGATTTTTGACCCCAAAAATGGGATTTGGGACCCCAAAATTGGGATTTGGGACCCCAAAATTGGGATTTGGGACCCCAAAAATGGGATTGGGGACCCCAAAATTGGGATTTTTGACCCCAAAATTGGGATTTTTGACCCCAAAAATGGGGTTTGGGACCCCAAAAATGGGATTTTTGACCCCAAAATTGGGATTTGGGACCCCAAAAATGGGATTTTTGACCCCAAAATTGGGATTTTTGACCCCAAAAATGGGGTTTGGGACCCCAAAATTGGGGTTTGAGACCCCCAAAATTGGGATTTTTGACCCCAAAAATGGGGTTTGGGACCCCAAAAATGGGATTTTTGACCCCAAAATTGGGATTTGGGACCCCAAAAATGGGATTTTTGACCCCAAAATTGGGATTTTTGACCCCCAAAAATGGGGTTTGGGACCCCAAAATTGGGGTTTGAGACCCCCAAAATTGGGATTTTTGACCCCAAAAATGGGGTTTGGGACCCCAAAATTGGGATTTTTGACCCCAAAAATGGGATTTGGGACCCCAAAATTGGGATTTTTGACCCCAAAATTGGGATTTTTGACCCCAAAAATGGGATTTGGGACCCCAAAATTGGGATTTGGGACCCCAAAATTGGGATTTTTGACCCCAAAATGGGATTTGGGACCCCAAAAATGGGATTTTTGACCCCAAAATTGGGATTTTTGACCCCAAAAATGGGATTTTTGACCCCAAAATTGGGATTTGGGACCCCAAAATTGGGATTTGGGACCCCAAAAATGGGGTTTGGGACCCCAAAATTGGGATTTTTGACCCCAAAAATGGGATTTTTGACCCCAAAATTGGGATTTTTGACCCCAAAATTGGGATTTTTGACCCCAAAATGGGGTTTGGGACCCCAAAATTGGGATTTTTGACCCCAAAATTGGGGTTTGAGACCCCAAAATTGGGGTTTGGGACCCCAAAATTGGGATTTTTGACCCCAAAATTGGGATTTTTGACCCCAAAATTGGGATTTGGGACCCCAAAAATGGGGTTTGGGACCCCAAAATTGGGATTTTTGACCCCAAAAATGGGATTTTTGACCCCAAAATTGGGATTTTTGACCCCAAAAATGGGATTTGGGACCCCAAAATCGGGATTTGGGACCCCAAAATTGGGATTTTTGACCCCAAAAATGGGGTTTGGGACCCCAAAAATGGGATTTTTGACCCCAAAATTGGGATTTGGGACCCCCAAAAATGGGATTTTTGACCCCAAAATTGGGATTTTTGACCCCAAAAATGGGGTTTGGGACCCCAAAATTGGGGTTTGAGACCCCCAAAATTGGGATTTTTGACCCCAAAAATGGGGTTTGGGACCCCAAAATTGGGATTTTTGACCCCAAAAATGGGATTTGGGACCCCAAAATTGGGATTTTTGACCCCAAAATTGGGATTTGGGACCCCAAAAATGGGATTTTTGACCCCAAAAATGGGATTTGGGACCCCAAAATTGGGATTTTTGACCCCAAAATTGGGATTTTTGACCCCAAAAATGGGATTTGGGACCCCAAAATTGGGATTTGGGACCCCAAAATTGGGATTTTTGACCCCAAAATGGGATTTGGGACCCCAAAAATGGGATTTTTGACCCCAAAATTGGGATTTTTGACCCCAAAAATGGGATTTTTGACCCCAAAATTGGGATTTGGGACCCCAAAATTGGGATTTGGGACCCCAAAAATGGGGTTTGGGACCCCAAAATTGGGATTTTTGACCCCAAAAATGGGATTTTTGACCCCAAAATTGGGATTTTTGACCCCAAAATTGGGATTTTTGACCCCAAAATGGGGTTTGGGACCCCAAAATTGGGATTTTTGACCCCAAAATTGGGGTTTGAGACCCCAAAATTGGGGTTTGGGACCCCAAAATTGGGATTTTTGACCCCAAAATTGGGATTTTTGACCCCAAAATTGGGATTTGGGACCCCAAAAATGGGGTTTGGGACCCCAAAATTGGGATTTTTGACCCCAAAAATGGGATTTTTGACCCCAAAATTGGGATTTTTGACCCCAAAATTGGGATTTGGGACCCCAAAATTGGGATTTTTGACCCCAAAATTGGGATTTTTGACCCCAAAAATGGGGTTTGGGACCCCAAAATTGGGGTTCGGGGCCCGGAACCATCGTTGGCGGCCGCGGTTCCCGGCCGGGCTCACCCAGGCGCCGCGCCGTGTCCTGCGCGCTCTCTATGGCGTCCTCCAGGCTCTGCAGCTCCTGCCGCAGGCGGGCCCGCGCCGCCAGCAGCGCCCCCTGGCGGCCGGGAGGAGCCGCCGCCGCCGCCGCCGCCTGCGGGGACCGGAACGGCGACACCGAACGGTGCCGAATTCACCCCGAATTCACCCCGGAATTACCCCGAATTCACCCCGAAATTACCCCAAAAACTGACACCGAACGGTGCCGAATTCACCCCGAAATTACCCCAAAAACTGACACCGAACGGTGCCGAATTCAACCCGAATTCACCCCGAAAACTGACACCGAACGGTGCCGAATTCACCCCAAAAACTGACACCGAACGGTGCCGAATTCACCCCGAAATTACCCCGAATTCACCCCGAAATTACCCCGAATTCACCCCGTAATTACCCCAAAAACTGACCCCGAACGGTGCCGAATTCGTCCCGAATTCACCCCGAAATTACCCCAAAAACTGACACCGAACCGTGCCCAATTCACCCCAAAAACTGACCCCGAACCGTCCCCAATTCACCCCGAAATTCCCCCGAATTCACCCCAAAACACCGATCCCGAATTGTCCCGAATTCACCCCAAAACACTGACCCCGAATTGTCCCGAATTCACCCCGAAATTCCCCGAATTCACCCCAAAACACTGATCCCGAATTGTCCCGAATTCACCTCAAATTTCCCCCCAAATCCTCCCGAATTCCCCCCAAAATTCACTGAAAACTTCCCAAATTCACCCCAAATTTCCCCCAAAATCACCCCCCAAAATTCACTGAAATCCATCCCAAAATCCCCCCAAATCTTCCCAAATTCACCCCGAAATTCCCCCAAAATTCACTGAAATTCCCCCAAATCCTCCCAAATTCCCCCCAAAATCCCCCCAAATTCATCCCAAAACCCCGATCCCGAATTCCCCCGAATCCACCCCAAAATCTCCTCAAATCTTCCCAAATTCACCCCAAAAATCCCCCCCAAAATTCACTGAAATTCCCCTCAAATCCTCCCAAATTCACCCCAAAATTCACTGAAATTCCCCCAAATCTTCCCAAATTCACCCCAAAAATCCCCCCCCAAAATTCACTGAAATTCCCCCAAATCTTCCCAAATTCACCCCAAAATTCACTGAAATCCATCCCAAAATTTCCCCAAATCTTCCCAAATTCACCCCGAAATTCCCCCAAATTCATCCCAAAACCCCGATCCCGAATTCCCCCGAATCCACCCCAAAATCCCCCCAAATCTTCCCAAATTCACCCCAAAATTCACTGAAATTCCCCCAAATCTTCTCAAATTCCCCCCAAAATTCACTGAAATCCACCCCAAAATCCCCCCAAATCTTCCCAAATTCACCCCAAAATTCCCCCAAAACTCACTGAAATTCCCCCAAATCTTCTCAAATTCCCCCCAAAATTCACTGAAATCCATCCCAAAATCCCCCCAA
Organism: Chamaea fasciata; assembly: GCF_029207755.1. Taxonomy (NCBI): domain Eukaryota; kingdom Metazoa; phylum Chordata; class Aves; order Passeriformes; family Sylviidae; genus Chamaea; species Chamaea fasciata. Next base: position 88,010 of record NW_027094498.1, read on the forward strand.
AATCCCCCCAAATTCCCCCCCAACCCCCCTCCCCGCCCCCCCGGGCTCCCCCCACTCACCTGCACCTGCCGCAGGTGTCCGTACCTGGCCCCCGAGTCAAGGAACGATCCCCGCGTCACCCCAACATTTTTAGGGGCGGGGTTTTTTTCCCCTCCCCCATTGTCGCCCCTCCCCCACCCGCGGAATTTTTGGGGATCCCCCCCTCCCCCCCCCTCCCAAAAAAGTTTGGGATACCAGCGCAGATTCCCGCGAATCTTCCTGGCGTTCCTGTGGGGACACACCCCCCCCCAAAAAAACCCCGCCCGTGAGGGGAGCAGAGAAAGGGCGGGAAAACCGCCGCGGGGCATGACGGGAGTTGTAGTGCGGGAGGGGTAAAGCGCACCATAGCCCGCCGTTGGGCGGCGCGGGGCATGATGGGAGATGTAGGCTTGTCTATACTGAAGCCTTATGGGGCGCACGGGATGATGGGTCTTGTAGGCTTCGCTATAATGAAGCCTTATGGGGCGCGGGGAATGATGGGAGTTGTAGGCTCCGTTATAATGAGCCCATATGGGGCGCGGGGGATGACGGGAGGCGTAGGCTCGGCAATAACGAAGCCCTATGGAGCGCGGGGGATGATGGGAATTGTAGCTCCGCTATAATTAAGCCCTATGAGGCGCGGGGGATGATGGGAGTTGCAGCTCCGCTATAATGAAGCCCTATGGGGCGCGGGGGATGACGGGAGTTGCAGCTCTGCTATAATTAAACCCTATGAGGCGCGGGGGATGATGGGAAGTGTAGGCTTCGCTATAATTAATATCTATGGGGCGCGGGGGATGACGGGAGGTGTAGGCTCCGCTATAATTAATCCCTATGGGGCGCGGGGGATGATGGGACTCGTAGGCTCCGCTATAAGAAACCCATATAGGGCGCGGGGGATGATGGGAGCCGTAGGCTCCGCTATCCCGCCCTATGGGGCGCGGGGGCTGACGGGAGCTGTAGTCCCGGGGAGGGACACCACGCGCCCCCTCTCCCTGCCAAGGTTTGGGGGTCCCCGTTTAACCGCGGGGGTTGTT